>NC_037289.2:8580119-8883149 GCF_000002775.5 Populus trichocarpa | reverse complement strand
ATGCAAATGTATGTACATGCGTATTAGGGAGTTCATACGCTAAGGATAGGTTTGGGCCATTACATGATGGTAGCTTTCTACCTAGTCAAAAGGGTCTCTTGCTGTCCCAGTGATCACCCTTGTGAAGGCAATATAGAGGCTCAATAGGTAATGAGATGGCATATGCACAAATCATTACTAGTCTAAGCTCTCAGCGAAGAGTTGGGGTTTACACAAACTTAAACCTTGGCTAAAAGTTGTAATGTAAGCTGCTAGTCCCCCACTTAACCTAAAGTTTTTTTCAGTATAATTCCCCTCAAATGTGAATGATGCATGAAATAATTTTATACAATGCATGAAAAAAATATGTACAAAATTAAAATGTATGAGCAAATGAGAACTGCATATTAACAACGACAAACAAAACCAATAATAACACAAAAATCAGACAAAACAAATGCTTAGTCCACAGGGTCCTCAGCGGAGTCGCCATTCTATCGCACGTGTGCGGCGTCGCGGTAATCGTCCTCCACACTCAATTGTGTGTGTGTATCTGGAAAATATGAGGAGACAAGGAATTCTTGTCTTTTATTAGTGGAAAAAAAAGGAAATGGGAGTCGCCACCTAATATTATGGTTACTAGGAACTTTAACTGGTCTCAGAGATCGGGTACGGAGACTAGTTGCGTAAAGGGAAGGTATTAGCACCCTAAATACGCCCTACCTAAAGTAAGCTGCATTGTTTTATTGTTTGATAAAAACTAAGGTCTTGTCGTGTTTTCTAATTTTTGGTCTGTCTACGGTTTAAGAAAAATTCTCCTTGATAAGAAGATCCTTATCTTATCGAGTAAAACCTAACCGTCCTAAAGTCAAAAAAAAAAACTTCCTTTTCCATATCGGGAATACGCTTTACGTATAAATTCGTAATCTCTGATATTCAAAGAAAACAAAATAATTTTTTTTGGAATTTTTGGAATTTTGGCTAAGTTCTCGTGACTTTAATAAACTGGTTATTCAAGGCAAAATGCTTGCTAAAACATATATATATATATATATATTTGAAGTTTTCTTTATTGTATGAAAATATGGTGTAATTTGTTTTGAGAGACTTGGCCGTATGCATGAAAACAAAAATATTTTTTAAAAGTTTTGACGAAAACTGGATATTTTAATACCGCATTTGTATTTTTACGATATAAAAATACAAATCAATATTAAGCAAAATTTAGTAAAAAATACGCGGGGAAATCACAAATTTTTCTTAAAATATATATATATATTTTTATTTTTTTTGGACTGGGCCGGACCCGGCCCACTCATTTTGGGCTGGGCCGGACTTGCCCGGCCTAGTGAACAGTGGAGCACTCTCCACTGTTCACATGGAGCGTGAATAGTGGAGGAGGGAACCGAAAAAGACGAAGTGGAGGAGGAAGAAGAAGAAGGAGGAGGGAACCGAAGAAGACGAAGTGGAGGAGGAAGAAGAAGAAGGAGGAGGGGCGGACCTGCGGTGCTGCTGGCGGTTGCTGACCGGAGAATGGCTTGGACGACGATCAGTCTTTCTTCTTCTTTTTTTCTTTGTTTTTTTTTGGTTTCTGCTCTATTCTTCCTCTCGTTCCCTGTTTTATTCCTTCTCCCTCTCTCTAGTCATTCTTCTGTTTCTGCGGTAGCAACTGTTGTTGCTCACGGTGCTGGTGGTGACGGTGGTGGCCGAATGTGGCTGCAGATGGTGGTTCCAGGCAGCGGTTTCTCCTTCTTTCTCCTCTGTTTCTGCTTTTCCTCCGTCTCTCTCTGTTTGTGCTTTTTCTTCTGTTTCTCACGGGGCAGAGGCTGTCACCAATGACGGGGAGGACGGTGGCAGCTGGCGGTGGCTCTGGGGTGGCACTGGTGGCGGTGGCAAACTGGGGAGAGCTGAGGGTGGTCGATGGTTTTTTTTCTCTGTGTTTTCCTCGCTCCCTGTTTCTGTTCTCCTGTTGCTCTCGCTTCTTCTTTTATTTCTAATGGTGGCTGCTGTTGTTGGCGGAGTGATGGTGGTTCTTTTATGCGATGGCGGTTCTGTCGATGGTGGCTGGGAGGAACGGTGGAGGCGCTGGTGGAGGTGCAACGGTGGCTCTTCTCCTCCCTCTTCTGTCTTGCTCTTTCACTCTCCTTTCTCCCTTCTCTTCCCTTTTCTTCTGTTTTGCCCGAGCTCCTCTCCTCTCAAACAAACTCCCTCAATCTGTTTTTTGTTCTTCCCTCCTTATCCAAAATTTTGCCCCCCTGGTTTCCTTTTTTTCCTTTTTCTCCACCCCCCCTCTTCCCTCTCTGTCACTGCCCTGTATTTATAGGTAGTCGAGGAGAGGTTCACCATACCCTGTACAAGCACAGGGCATGGTGGCCGGGGCATGGGTCTTTTGCTTTTCGTCATGGTGGGGGGTATGGGTCTCCTGTTTCTCCATTAATGAGGGTATGGGTTGTGTAAGTAGTTAGGCAAGTGGGGAGGTAGTGAAGGAGAGGGTGAGGGGGAAAAAGATTTCAAAAAATCTTCTTCTCCCCTGTCTCTGTATTTGCAGGGGAGAAGGAGAACAGTTGAACGACACTGTTTCATTGTTTTTTTTTTTTTTTTAAGAAAAGAAAATATGTAATTTGGAAGAACCCAAAAATGGGTTATGATAGGAAAAATACACAAGTTTCTTTTCACTTGATTTTTTTTATCCAATTCGGTCCTCATTCTTTTGATTATTATTTGTTTTGCTTTTGAAGCTTATTAAAGTTTTGTTTTTAAATTTCATCACTAAAAATTTAGTTTAATTTAATTTTTGTATCTAATTTGACCCTCATTCTTTTAATTGCTATTTGTTTATCCTTTTTTTATGTTTTTCAATTTTATGCCTTATTTGATTTAATTTTTGTATTAAAGTTTGGTTTTCATTCTTTTGATTGCCATTTTTTTTTTATATTCTTAATTTATTTTATTTTTCAGTTTAATCCTAATTATCTTTTTTTCATTTATTTTTTATACCAAATTTGATCCTCATTATTTGATTGCTATTTATTTATTTTTTTTTAATTTTTGATGATTATGATTTTTTCTTTGCTATTTTTATACCAAATTCGATCCTTATATCCCGGATCATGGGTTAGTTAGGTTAACTTTGGTTGAAATCAAAAAAAAAAAATTATGTTTCTTCTTTTTTAAATTTCATCATTTGAGATTAAGTTATTGGACCTTTAGCTATGTAATTGTTTTTTCTTCTTTTCAGTGGGATTATCCCGAGTCATGAGTTAGTTAAGTTAACCCGGGTTGACATAATTTTTTTTATGTTTTTTTATTGATTTAACTTTGGTATTTTTTTCAGGTTCTTTTATTAAATATTAAATTTTTTTATCCCGATCTCATACTGTATGTTGCGAGTTAGTTGAGGTACACCGAATTTACTTAGGTTTTTTTTTTTTTACATTTTTTGAAATTGATTTTTTTTTTTCATCTTTTGACATTTAGTTATTAAGCTTTGAGCTTTGTGATTTGTTTTTGTGGGTTATCATGGGTTGCAGGTTAGCTAAGTTAACCTGGGTTAACTCGAGTTTTTCTTCAATGCTCTTTTTATTGATCTAGCTTTGATATGTTTTTTCCAGACTTTTTTTCTTTAAATTTAATTTTCTTATCCTGATCTCATATTACATGTCATGAGTTAGGCAAGTGAACTCAAATTTTTTTTTTAAATTGATTTTTTTAATCTCATCCTTTGATGTTAGGTTATTGAGCCTTGAACTTTGTGATTTTTTCTGCTTTTCTTTAAATGGGGTTATCCCACATCACAAGTTAGTCAATTTAACATGTGGTGACTTGACTTTGTTTTTTAATTTTTTTTTATAGATTTAACTTCGGTCTTTTTTCTAGGTCTTTTTTAAAAAGTTTATTTTTTTTTAATCTCGGTCTTATATCGCAGGTAATGAGTTAGTCAAGTTGATTAGGGTTGACTGGGTTATTATCACTTGGATATCCTTTTTCACATTAGAAAACAATTAACCTAACCACAACACAAGTCACCTATCTAATATGCTTCTAATAATTTCTCCAAGTTAGGGCAATCTAACCAAACCATATGGACATGGTCTAGTAGGCCCTTGATCATGACCAATTGGACGACGAACTCCTTTGCTTTAGAGGTCTTTCGATTACGCCCTTATAATCCTTCTCATATATTTTATTTTTTAGAATATGAGACTTTATTCAAAATTATTAACAAACACCATGCCTTGTGCTATTTTCACTGTAGCAACATTTATTATTCACTTTCTCACAAATTACTATGGATTGAAATAATTTTTTTTTCTCTAAATTTTCAATTTAGTCCTCAAACTTTTTCTCTAAATTTTTTTAGAAGAAAAAGTTGAATTGAAAGATAGAGGACTAAGGTGCAAAACGCAGGTAAAATAGATGATGTTTTAGAATTTCAATTGAAAAGTTAATTTAAGTCCCTCATCTTTTTGACCTATTTGGTAGACGATCCCTCTAGTTTTTCTAAATTCAATTTTGGTGTCAAACTTCATATCCCTTATTTTTCAATTATTTTTTGTTAGAGTAGAGAGAGGGGTCACCAGATTCCAGCGTAAAGAGAGAAATTCATTGTTGTCGACAATTCTAGAAGAAAAAAGGTCAATTTTTGTATCAATGAGTTTCATTTCATGAGGGGAGTTTGACTTAGGTGTTTTTATTTCTTCTCCTTGCCTGATATGAGAGATCTAATCACGGGAATAATTTTAGCTTTGGGTTGATTTTGATTTTTTCAAGCTATGTTTTTTGGTTTTTTGTGGCTATAGATAGATTTATTAAGGTGTCTAGGGTGTTTTCTGAGTGTTTTGGGTAAAAAAATAGCAAAAAGAAGATGTATTGTCTGCTATCTTTTTTTTTTTTAAAAAAATGAAATGGGATCGTCCACCCCTTTAAGAAAAAAAAAATAGGCCTAGGCGTGTGGGTTGGAAGGCCCACTTGCCTGGGTTATTTGCTTTTTAATGCCCAGGTCCACGGGACTAGACTCTATTTTTTAATGTTTGGTTATAAAAAAATGAAAAAATAAATTAATGAACTCAATTGAGTCCTTTATCCGAGTAGCGGGTTTGATGAGTTAATCCACAACATCTGGGCTAATATATGTTTTTTTATTTAATGCTTTTTTTGACCCTCAATTAAAAAAAATATATAATTTCACTATTTGTTATCGAAGATCTATTTTTTTTTATTTAACTCAAACCTAAAAGAATAGAATTTAACCATTTGTTGTTCATAATCTACCTTTGCTATCTCGGCCTGATGTGTCTATAACCGTTTTTTTTATGTTTAAGAAATATGTTGTTTTATACAATATATATATATATATATATATATATATATATATATATATATATATATATCATGCGCTTTATTGTCATATAATTAAAAAAAATAATCTTTGAAATAAATTGTTTTTATTGAATATGATGACGTGCATGACTTGCGACTCAAGTTGGCTTGGTTGGCTTGGTAGACTTGAGTTCACTTTGTTGTTTTAATTAAATTTTATTTTTTACCGATCTTGTCTTTTAATATTCAAAGCCCGTTTGGAAACGCGGGCTAACCCGCGTTTTCAAAAAATTCAATTGTTTTGCTAAAAATTATTTTTTTGTATATTTTGAATCGTTTTGTTGCGCTGATCTCAAAAATAATTTTTTTAAAATGAAAAAAATATTATTTTGATGTATTTCAGCATGAAAAACATTTTGAAAAAAACCGCAACCACACTCCCAAACAGGCCCGAGTTGATTAGGGATTGATTTTTCTAATTTGTTTTTTTCAAGATTATCCCTACGAGTTTCATGGGTCAGCCCATATTAATCCAAGTGGATTAAATATTTTTTTATCTCAATATTAAATTAAAGTATCATTCAATTCAAGGTTAAAATCTATTTTTTTTTAAAAGAGATATCACTTATACCTATCTCTTTTTTTTTTTCTAACCCACGGCATAGCCCACGATAATAAACTTGTAAAAACTACCGAAGCTCAGGCCACTGGGCAGGAGCATCAGATGCAATAGTTGTTGCCAATCCACGAGGAGGAGGATTAAAATGTCGACTCCCGAGGAAAACTAGAGCAACTTGCAGCTTCGGCTATGCAGTCTTAGCAGCCCATATATTAGGCCTTCCTTCTTTGGCATAACAAATTATTGCTAACTAGTCTGATCTGGTCCAGAATCCTGTTAGCTGGATTATTGAGGTTCAACGTGGTTTATAATGGGCTCTCTTTGTATTTCAAAACCATTTTCTTGTTCCAAAGTTTACATGGGCTGAGAGGACCACATGCCAGAATTCGAAAATGACCGAAAGAAAGTTGCATGGTTTTTATTCTCTTGGTATAGGTAAGAGCTAAAAGCTTAAAGCAGGTGGCAAAAATTTTCCACAAAGTTTTATGGATGATCCCATGTTGGATCCCTGTCATCGTTAGAAGTTAAACATGTCATATGATAGTTTGAGCCTCGCACTTGAATATGTAATAATATTCTTATTGTTTTTCTACCTATTCATAATGCTCTTTTGCATGGATGATTGTTTTTCATAACAGGAGTCTATTTCCATGTTTTTTTTTTTTTTATTTCATAGTATTCATTCTACTAAGATATTGACTTTTATATATATATATATATATATATATATATATATATATATATATATATATATATAATCTCATGTTAGAGCATCGAGAGTACTCATCACACTCGATCGGTTGTTCAAAATTAAAGGATTAGGACGTAATATGATATAAATTTTAAGAAATTTGAGGTCGAATTTAGTAGCTTAATTGATGGATAAAATCATGGCAATCGAGAGAAAACCACAAAGCACTAAGTTTGTACCAAAATTTAAAACTGTGAATACTGAAATACAAACGAATCAAATCATATAATGCCTTTTCTTCTTGAATATGGAGGAGTGTGTGTGTGTTAATATTAACACACACACACACACACTCACTCCCCATATTCAAGAAGAAATGAATATGGCATTAGTTTAGGTCACCACATAAAAAAAAAAAAAAAAAAAGAGTTCTATCGGAAGCAGCAAGAGGGCAATGACATCTTGACGTTGAGCTCACTTGGATAATCTATTAATCCTCCGACAAGCAAAAACAAAATCACGCATCATGATGACTCATGAGAGCTAGCCCTAAGTTAAACTATATATGTCTGACAACCCTTACACATATTCTCCATGGGCTTTTAAGGCAAGAAAAGTATCATTATGACGTTCTTTAAAAATAAGAGGAGGAACTGCCTGCTTTAAATCAAAATCTCTTTCGAAGACATGATGTTGAAAATCATTTCCCATGCTAGAAGCACGGAACTTTAATTGACTGCGGATTCCATGGAAGCAATTTTCCACCACTACACTACCCTTTCTTTTACCTTTTGAATTTAAGTAATTATTTCTTCCTTTTCATGCTTTTGGGATAATGTAAATTATATGGTAAACACCTCTATAATTGAGATTTTAATATACCAAAAAACAAGGGAATAAAAAGAATAAAGCAAGTTGGCAGAACTTATATGGAACAAAATGGAGCCCATGTATCTGTCAAGTTTATTGGAGTGAAGGACGTCGTAGCGGAGACGATTCAGTATTAATAGACATGTCTGATAATTAGTGGCTAGGTTAGCTAGGTTTTTTAATCACCCACATAGCTTAATTTGCATTTGGCTTTCACTATAGCCATGCTTTTCAATTCCGTGTAATAAGCTACATAGCTTTTGTGACAGGATCATATCTTTCGATTTAAGCCATTTTACGAAGCATTAATTAAACAAGGAATTTAGTGGTGTTAAATATATAATAATAATAAAAATAAAAATTAGGACTGTAAATGATTCAAATTGAATCAAAGTGTTAATGTATTGAAGGTCAGTTTATTTATTTTTAGCAAAGTTTTATCTAACTGAAGCTTATAATTACGGGTTTAAGGTACATGAATTCAAGTTTTATTTATTTAAATTTTATTAAGCCCAAACCTAATAATTTTAGAAGGTTTTATCTCATGATTAAGGAAGTGTTTTTTTTTTTTTTTTTTTTTTTTTTTTTTTTGTGTTTTATCATAAAAGGTTCAGATCTTAAACTAATAACCATAAAATACGAACGTTTCATTAGTTATTTAGTTCCTACATAAGTTAGTTGCATTCCTTAGCTTAAACAAAAATAAATTTACTCTTGATATAAAAAAAGTATACCCTATGATCATTTAGTCGTAAAAAAGAAAAGAAAAAGAAAAGAAAAAAGAAAAATTGGATGATCAATTTACTAGTCTATTAAATGTTTTTGTTTTTTACTCAAAAGTATATTATAAGTACTATAGCCATAATCATAAAGTTGTAACAAGGTGTGGACATTCACTATATTGTATTAAAACCTTATAAAAGATATTCTTATTTATATGTTAACAATGGTGATGATGTTAGATTTATACTTCTTTTGTATTAAAACCTTCTACTTTCTTAATATTTTAACATTTTATTTATATTGAATTATTTTAAGTTAAAATTCTTTTTGATCTTGACTCTTAACTATTTACGAATGTTTTAAATTTTAAAATTATTTTTAGATGTTTAACATTGTATTTGTATTGCATAATTTGAAGATAATTTATCTTTAAATTTAAATTGGAATCATGAATGTTGAATTAATATTTTGAATTATATATATATATATATATATATATATAAGCTAATGGAATGAAATGCTATGAAACCAAAATTTATTGTTCCAATAAAAAAAATAGAATGCCAATAAAAATAAAATTGACTACCTTATTAGAAAGGTTGAAAGCCTAATAACATCAAATCATCTGTTATGCCCAAGAAATTCAATCATTAACATAACTAAATCCTACTATATGCAGCATATAAAGAAGAAATTTATGTGGAAAAATTGAGCAATTAGCATGGAAATTATAAAGAAATGGTGAATCACCACAACAATACAAAGTTTTGGCATAATAATACACTTTTGAAGTTGCAGCTCAGAACCGCGACATTTAATTAATATCATGGTTCAGAAACACGACATATAATTGATATCGTGGTTTTGAATCACAACATTTAATTAATGTCATGGTTCTAAAATGCAACATCAATGGATTTTTGGTGAAGTTAAGTTTTTTTCTTTAATAAATGGTTCAAAAAAATATCTGGATAAACTAATGATATGTTAGGTCATATTACCATACTAGTGAATGCCATCATAATATAATTCTATTTTTTTTTTCTCATTCAAATTATTCTTGATATGCTGAGTCCAACTTACATATTCTTTCATATCACAAATCAAATTTGCGTCTTGAAAGTTCATAACACATCTTCATCAAATTTGTTTAAGATGGGTCTTTGAATTTATGATTGAAGTTGCTAACAAAATGTCGGACACAATACCGATGGTATCCTATAGGTTCACACCAAATTTCTACTACTCTACTTTTATGTCAACATGTCTATCTGATATTATACATATACTTATTCTATCAATGGTAACGTATCTCTGTAAGCAAAGCAAAAACCATCTCTAATTCAAATTATTTTCTTCATCAACAATTGCAAAAGCAAGTGAGAATATCATATTATTTTAAAAAGGGGGTAGAGGCGACGACGACAACGATAGATTTTGAAGAGGAAAATGTTCTAGGATGCTTGAAGACTAATATAAGTTGATTTTTTTGTGTTTTAAGAGAAAAAAACAAGTAATTGGTAGGGGGTTTTAGAAAGACAAGGGACAGAACGTCAATTTTGAGAAAGAGAGTTGTTGTGTCTGATGTGTTCTTTGATCCGAAAATGATTTAAATTTCATGACATGTCGCACTTCTGAAGGTTATCTTTACTCCTTATGAGGTTATCTTTTAGGACCTTATCACCAAGAAGATGATTGGTGAAGGTTTTCATCTGATTGGTCTCTACTACTTCTTTCTTGACTTTTGAGTTTTAAAAAGGATTCCAAGTTGCCTCCATTCTTATAAGTGAACATCTTTTATTTTCTGTAAAATAACTTTTGTTTTGCCTAGAGGAACTTTTGATTGTGAGATTTTTTATTTCTCTAAGTCTTCTAGGTTTCCCTTTAATTCATCATTGTCTAGAACTTCTCAAACATTTGAAATTGTATATTTAGATGTTTAGGGACTTTTTTCCACTTCTCTTGATGATTTTAAGTATTTTGTAACCTTTATTGATGACTTGTTAAGGGTTACTTTGGTATATTTATTAAAATAAAAAGGCAAAGTTTTTTAGTATTTCAAAGATTTTCATATATTGGTTACTACTCAATTTTCAGCTAATATTAATTTTTTTTTTATCTAACAATGTCATAAGATATATGTCCCATAACATGACAAACTATTTAATTTTTAATGGCATATTGCATCAAACTAGTTGTATTAGTACACCCTAATAAAATGAGATTGCCAAACATAAAAATCATGATTTGCTAAAGAAAACTTGATCTATAATGCTTCAAATGAAAGTTCCAAAACATTTTTAGTCTCATGGAGTTCTTACTGTCACTTATCTTGTAAATCGCTTACCTAACCACATGTTGAATTTTAAATGTCCTCTTGAAGTATTGTAGGACAAAGCCAAATGTGTCTCATATAATGTTTTTTTGTTACACTTGCTTTGTATATTTATCGGCTACTCAACGTGACAAGCTTGATCTTAAAGCAGTTAAGTGTATTTTTCTAGGCTATTCACAGACAAAGAAAGATACAAGTATTATGATTCTATCTCCAAGAAACTGTATATCTCTAAAGATATACGCTTTGTTGAAACCAATCCATACTTTGAGGGTACTAATCAGGAGGGAGACACTACTTGAGTTTTTTTTACCTAGTATTGATTCTGGTCATGACAATCACACTGCAAGTGTTTCACCTTCTATAAATGCCTCTGCACTGACTCAGGATTAGACTGAAAACACTTTACCTCTTTGAGTTCCTTTAATGACAACTTGAATTTCACTGGTGTTGTATAATAAGGAGCTATAATTGACTCAAATGAATAGTAATCATCTTATGAACAAGGCAAATCAGTATCTCCTCGACATTATCCTTCACAAACTTGTCGTTCTTCTGCAAAATTACAAGATTATGTTGTCCATACAATCAAGTGTCTAATTACTAATTTTTTTACTTATAAAAGATTATCACCTTTGCACATAGCCTTCCTTATAGCTATCTCAAATGTTCATGAGCCCAAGAATTTTCAAGAAGCTCAATCTTAAGCTATCTGACAGAAAGCTATGAATGAAGAGTTAACAGCTCTTGTTGAGGATAAAACTTGAAGTATAGTCCTTCTTCCACATGACAAACATGCAATTAGTAGTCACTAGGTGTTTTAAAACGAGATTCAATTTTGATGGTTCTATTGATTTACACAAAGCACGCTTTGTTAATCAAGGCTTTACCTAGAAGTTCGGTGTTGATTATAAGAAGATGTTCACCCTTGTTGCCAAGATGACCATTGTTAGAGTTCTTTTATTTATGGCTATTAATAATGGGTGGTCTCTATCTCAAATGGGCGTTAAAAATACATTCTTCATAGAGATCTTGAAGAAGAATTTTATATGAAGCTTCCTCCTAGACATTCTCAAAATGGAGATCATAACCTTGTTTGTAAACTTCATAAAGTCCTCGTGCATGGCATGCAAAATTGAGCACTGCTCTTGAAGCTTTTGGTTTCTCCAAAATCTCTACTGATTCTTCATTGTATGTTTGACTTGGTGCAGTTGATAACTCGATGGTGCTTATCTATGTTAATGATCTCATTGTTTATGGTAAAAATATTGATTATATTTCTCAATTGAAGTAGAATCTCCAGCATCTATTTCCAATCAAGGATCTCGGTCATTTGAGATACTTTCTTGGAATTGAAATGACAACTTCCAGCAAAGAGTTATTTCTAAATCAATATAAATACATTGTGGATTTGCTTTAAGATGCTGATGTGCTACACAATAAACTTAGTGCTACTGCATTAGATAGGAAATTGAAGCTGAATTCTTTGGAAGAAACTCTTGATTCCCCTAGTTACTATCAGAAGATTGTTGGAAAGCTTATCTATTTGACTATCATGCGTCCTCACATTACATTTGCAGTTAGTCTTGTCAGTCAACACATGCATGCATGCTCCAACCATTAAACATCTAGGAATGGTGAAACACATTTTGCGTTATTTGAAGGCACTATTGGTCTTGGCATAGTTATGAATAATAATGGTCATACTAACATTATGGGGTATTCCAATTCTAATTGGACCGAAAATGCACTTAATTGTCGATCAACTACTAATTATTATATATATGTTGGTAGTAATCTAGTTTCATAGAAAAACACTACACCATTAAACAATTTTACCGACGGACTAATTCTATCGGTGACAGTAATGAACTCCGTCGGTGAAATAATTACCGACGGCCTCACCGACGGAACACGTCCGTTGGTATAATAGTTGTCGGTAACTCCCATTTCCGTCGCTAATTCTATCGTAAATAAAAAAACACCCACCGACGGTCTTACAGACGGATACGCGCGCGCCAAAAAAAAAGTTTCCCGCGAGAACTTTACCGACGGAATAAATCCGTCTGCAATTTCAACGGTAATTACCGACGAACTATCCGTCGGTAATTATGGCATCGGTAGTAATTGTTTGCCAACCCTCTGTGAAATACCGACGGATACTATCCGTCGGTAAATCCGTCTGTATGTAATCACCGACGGAATTTATCCGTCGGTAATTATGGCATGGCTGGTAATTGTTTGGCAACTCTCTGTGAAATATCAACGGATATTATCCGTCGGTATGTATTTTGAAATATATAAAAATAATAATTTATTAATAGTAAAAAACCTTAATAAACAAATAAAAATGGATTAAACATTAAAAATATAAAAGTAATGTTAAATAATATTCATTACAAATTTAATGTGTTCAAAAAACAAAATTAATCTAGAATAGCGGCGGAGCTGGAGGAGGAGGAGGAGGCTGGTTGTTCCCGGGACCATACGGCCAAAAAGAAGCTGCACACGTATCGTCACCCATCTTTGATCTCATCTCCATGACTATTTGACGGAGCTCATCATAATTCGTCGAGAGTTGTTGATATTGTTGTTTCAATGCAATGAACTCCTCAGACTGGGTGTTCGATACTGATGGAGAGCTTCCAACGGTTGAGACACTACGAGCCGAACGCAAGTTTTTCAGCCGTAGTGTTGGAGAGCCCGTAGACCCGATTTTTATCGGGTCCACCAGACGATCCCACCTCCATCCACAAATCTGGATCGAAATCTGGATGGCTCAACGGATTGTCCCCATATCTCTCCCTTAACCGGCTATTATAGGTCTCCTGAAAATTCTGTCGGTAAAAAAATCATCAAATGCAATTCAAGATGCAATTCAAGAAAATAATAACTTACAAAATAAAATGAATGAACGAACATACCACGAAGTGCTGAGCACGGTTGTCCACGAACTGCTGCACCCCCTTTTGGCGGTCTTAACTCCGCACATGCGTCTCTACAAACAGCTCCATTGGACTCGGCTCACGTCCAAGAGACGCAGCCTGTAAGGAAAAAATAGGTTGAAAGTTAAATATATTATAAGGAACGACAAATTAATTAACGATATATTTCATTAAAATTAATCTTACCATCCGCTTTGCATATGCGCTGAATGGAACGGATCCGCCAGTGTGCGTGGTCACTGAACCATGAATTTGCCGGTTCTGGTTGTCGGCGCCGGACTGTGAGCGCCGTGAGAACCGCTCTGAGGTCATGTGCTCAATATATGCCGTCCATATTTCCCCCGAGATGAATGGCGGTTTGAATTCCTGCCAAACCGCCACCTCATTCCATCCTTCAAGACCGTTATCCCTCGCATGTCTTTTTGATTTTTTTTGGGTGTCATACCAAAAATCATGCAACCTACTTCCATAGTAACAAATTAGAATTTATAACATAAAATTATAAAACAAAAATAAATATTATTTTCGATGTTATCTAGTTGCCGCGTGATTCTCCCATACCCTCCTCACAACATTGTTGTCCGCCCTATCCCACTCAAATTTGTTCTGTGTATATAAATAATTCATATAAAATAAAAATAGTACAAGATATAAAATTATAAAAATCATTTATTAAAAATAAACTGGAAATTAAAAATTAACACCGACCTGAAATCGCTTAAACCATGCATCGATATTAGGTTTCCACTCAGGATGTCTGGAAACCTGGCTCCATTGAAACAATGGAATCTCCATCGACGATTTAAACGCCAATGTTATAGTCCTTGCAACCTCAATGTTTGTGAACCTGAAATTAAATAAAAGTAGTAATATTAATTAGTTGTTCATAAATTATGTTATAAGTATATATATATATATATAAAACTAAAACCTAAACAAACTTACATTGAGAGGTCATCCTTCCATTGTGCCTGGTACTTGCGGGTGAATTGACCCCGCTGTGAAGGCACACCGCTTCTGCGCTGTGAAACCGCGCTAGAAGAGGCAGCATCACAAGTTGGCGTAAATTCCTCGCCGTGATCAGCACCTAAGGATACGTCCTCCTCGCTGCTAGAAGAACTAGTTGCAACCGTCTTCTGACGACGTGCTGTAGATTTCATTCTACGCATCTACACAAATTTATACGAATAATTACATAATTAACTTCGATTATTTTAAAAAAAATTCGACAGAGTCTCCCCTATACTGGGGGGGTCCCAAGTTATCGACAAAATCATATTACACTTGCAATTTTATTTCACATCCCGATCCAATCATCCTGAATCTCAACCCAACTATCATCATCAACACAACATTTTATTCAATAACATCATATAATGATATTCAAGTAAAAGAATCAATTTCAATTATGAACATTCATTGTTAAATTGATACTTAGAGTTACAAACATTAGATTAAAGTCATACATTCAAATTTACGGATTAATATTACATTTCAAGTTTTAGGAGACAAGACTCTTAATTTATAAAAAATTACATGGTCAAAAGCAAAAGGTAACTAAATCAATATCATTCCTAACACGATCGATCCCAATGGACCTCAAAATAGAAATTAACGTGTACACATAAATATAAAAATGTAATAACAAGCAATAACAATGACATGTAAACAATAATATCCTAAAATTAAAATAAACTAATTAAATGTAATTCTATATATATAAATTAACATTTTTAACATAAATTCAACAATAACAATTATAGCAATACAAACAATAATATCCTAAATTAAGATAAACTAATTAAATGTAATTCTATTTATATAAATTATTTTTAACATAAATTCAACAATAACAATTATAGCAATACAAACAATAATATCCTAAATTAAGATAAACTAATTAAATGTAATTCTATATATATAAATTAACATTTTTAACATAAATTCAACAATAACAATTATAATAATACAAACAATAATATCATAAAATTAATAAATAAAATGAAAAAACTAAAAAACACTACACAAAACAACATAAACACAAAACAAACAATACACAAAACTAAAAAACACTATATCAATTCAAAATAAAATTGGGAATAAAAAATGCTTACCTTAATAGTGTGTTGAATTTAAGATTTTATCTACAAACAATACACAAAACAAAGAACACCAAAAAAAATAATCATAATTAAAATAAAAAAATACAAAGATAAAGAAAAAAGAATACATACCTTCTAAAACTACCACCAAAACAATAAAATCCCTTCCAAAAGCTAAATATAAACCAAGAGGAGAAGAGAAATGGAGAAAAGAGAAACGGAGCCAGAGAAAAAAATGAACCAAATGGGGGGATAGGGGGTTTTATATAGCAATTTTTCCGAAGGTATTACCGACGGAAATTAATTGTTGTCGGTGGCATTAAATTCCATCGGTTATACCATCAGAAATTAATTGAAATGCGCACAAAAAAAGTTCAAAAATCCCGCCAGACTTTTCGATCCGTCGGAAAAACCGTCGGTATTTGTCCAGACGCACCCGTGTCAGACATGCGTGCGTTTCGGGATGTGCGTAAATCCGTCGGTATTGTACGTCAGTAAAGCCGTCGGTATTTGTGCAGACGGACACGTGTCAGACATGTGTGCGCTTCGGGATGTGCGTAAATCCGTCGGTATTGTACGTCGGTAAAGCCGTCGGTGTACTCGTCGGTGATTGTGGCATAATCTCGTAATTGTTTTGCAACTCTCTGTGAAATACCGACAGGTTCTTGTCCGTCGGTAAATCCGTCGGTGAAAGTGGCACAATCCTGTAAATTTTTTTCAACTCTCTATGAAATACCGACGGGTTATTGTCCGTCGGTGAATCCGTCGGTGAAAATGGCACAATCCCGTAAATGTTTTTCAACTCTCTGTGAAATACCGACGGGTTATAGTCCATCGGTATACCCGTCAGTGAAACCATAAATTTTTCTTATTTTTTTTATGTAACCTTGTCACAAAATCTTGAATTGCTATCTTAGAGCACACACAACACAATAACAAGGGCTGACCATTAAAGAAGAATAAATATTTCATGTTTCAAATTATTACATTATAAAATAAGGCTTTATAACATGTTTAGTTAGTCGGAATTTTCATCTTCGTCCTTTATTGAATTGTTATGATCAGCTTCATCGCACTCTTCAATTTCGTTATCATCTTCTTCAACAACATTCTTTTTTCCACTAGTAGAGCTCAGAACAATATTCAACTCCTCTGCGTCAACATCAACAAGACAATCGTTGAAAACACGAAAATTTGAATTTTCTTCTAAGTCAATCGACGGAGCAACTCGGTATGGTTCAACCAACTCACTAGCTTGAAAGACTTCATCTATCACACTTGTGTCTTTGTTCTCATCCTGAGCAACCTCGACACGACCCTTGGGTTTTGTTTTTAAAACGGATAACCAATCAACTTTTGATCGGTCCTTTCTAAATGAAGTGGTGTATGTGTAATAAACTTGTTGGCATTGCTTTGCGAAAATAAAGACGTCGTTTACGTTGCGGTGTCTAGCTTTTAAGTTGATTTCAACGAGACCATAGTGAGGATCTACTCTGATTCCTTTTTCAGTTGTGTTATACCAATAGCATTTGAATAAAAACACTCTATTTTGCTCGCTATGATATTGCAGTTCGATGACCTCTTCCAATCTACCGTAGTAGTCAACTTCAAACTCATTAGAAGTCGATCCCTTAATACAAACATCGCTATTGTATGTCTTTCTTTCATGCCTATATTATTCAATATGAAAGATATATCCATTGACAAAATACCCGTTATAGCACTTGACTTTTCTTTCAGGGCCCAGACATAGTAAAAACAGTGAAATAGCAGCACTACCTCCCATTTGATAAACCTAGCTTGTAAATTAAATACAACAATAATCAATAAACGGATATTATGTAACATTGACTACAATTAATTACATTGCAAGAGATAATGAGTATGTGATAGGACTTACATGTGTTCTAAACCATGTGGCAAATTGTTCATCTTGTAATTGAAAGATCTGGGATTCGGTCAGTTGTGAGTTATTGGACAGTAAGTATCGTCGATGTTGCCTGCAAGGTTGTTCCAAATTATATGAGTGTATGGTATCACAAAACATAAATAGTACACTCTAGTTTAAGTCAAACATCTACTTACTTAATAAAAGGTCTCAACTCATCACAGTTAAATAGAACGTAATTGTGTGCTTGTCTGAACTCTATTTCAGACAAATATCTTCCACTCATGGCATTTTTAGGTGTGGGTCGTCCAGGATTGGAGAATATTGACAAGTTCCCACTTGAAGGCACTTCACCACCATCATCATGCCGTGGAACACGGTTTATCCTCGTTCTCAAATGAGGTTCGAAATAGTATGAGATAAATGTTGAGATCTCCTCAACAATATAGGCCTCACATATTGACGCGTCAACATGCGCCTTGTTCTTAACCTTTTTTTTAAAATTGAACAAGTACCTGCATATATATATCAATTAAAAACATTAAAATAAAAATAAAAACATTTAATTATAAATTACATAGCTCATGTAATATCTAACCTCTCGAATGGATACATCCATCTGTACTGGACCGGTCCTCCAACTTTTACCTCAAACGGTAAATGTACGGGTAGATGCTCTATTGAGTCAAAAAATGATGGAGGGAATATCATCTCAAGTTTGTATACTGTCTCGACGATATTCTTTTCAAGCCTTTCAATGTGATCAACATTCAACTTGCTGGAGCATATATCTCTGAAGAAATGACTGATATCCGTTAGTGCATCCCATATCCCCTTTGGCAACAAATCACGAAAAGCTAATGGGATGAGTGTTTGCATAAACACATGGCATTCATGACTCTTCATTCCATATAATCTGCATTCCTCTGTATTAACCAGCCTTGATATGTTCGAGGCATGTCCATCGGGAAAACGCAGACTCTTAAGCCATTTGTAGACTAGTAGTTGTGCGTTTTTCTCTAGCACGAAGCTTGCTCTTGGTTTTGTGACCCATGACCCATCACAAACCAACTCCATATTTTTATGGTTACAAAACAGCGCTACATCCAATCTAGCCTCGATGTTATCCTTTGTCTTCCCCATCACATCCATGACGGTGTTGAAAATGTTCTCAAACACGTTCTTTTCAATATGCATGACGTCAAGGTTATGGCGGAGAAGATTGGTCTTCCAATAAGAAAGCTCTTAAAACATACTTCGCTTCACCCAATTATGGGTCAAACCAAAATCAGGAAACTTCTGCTTACCTGATTGGAGACCAAACACAATTTCACCGTACTCTGACACAACATCAAACAATTCTTCACCGGAAAGACGCGGGGGTGCAACATCATTTTCAACTCTGCCAACAAAGAAATCCTTTCTGTTCTTTCTATACTTGTGGTTATGTGGCAAGAAACAACGGTGACAGTAAAAAAAAGAAGCTTTACCCCCGTTTGTTAGCGTGAATGCCTTGTTGTTCTCCATACAGTATGGACATGCTAGCTTTCCATGCGTGCTCCAACCAGAAACCATTCCATAAGCTGGGAAATCATTGATAGTCCATATCAAAACCACTATCATAACAAAATTATGTTTCCTCGAGATGTCATAAGTCAAAGCTCCAGAGGACCACAACTGCGTCAACTCATCAATCAACGAACGAAGACAAACATCTAAATTTTGCCCCGGACTGCTCGAACCTGGTATGACCATAGATAAAAACATGAACTCCGGCCTCATACACATCCTCGGTGGCAAGTTATAAACCGTCAGTATGACCGACCAATAAGAATAAGGAGCAGCAAATGACCCAAATGGGTTGAATCCGTCTGTACACAACCCAAGACGCACGTTCCTTGATTCAACTGAAAAGTGAGGATGCATACTGTTAAAGTGTTTCCAGGCTTCACCGTCAGAAGGATGAACCATCACTCCATCAACCACATGGTGTGATTGGTGCCATGTCATATGCTCAGCAGTCCTTGGTGACATGAATAACCTCTACAGTCTAGGTGTGATTGGGAAGTATCTAAGTTTTTTATATGCCACAAGAGTCTTCCCTCTACCAGTTTTGGGTTTGTAACGGGAATGCCCGCATGTCATGCACTCGGTCATCTCAGCATTTTCAAGGTAGTATAACATGCAGAAGTTAGGGCATATATCAATTTTCTGGTATCCTAAACCGAGGGGTTTCATCATGGACTTGGCAGCATAGAAGTTCTCTTTCAGCCTGTTCCCTTCAGGTAAAATGCTTCTCGCCCATTCAATAATCTTGTCATAACCGGCCTCACTCAACCCGTGATCTGACTTGATGGTGAACACCTGTGCTACGACTGATAATTTACTGTGGTTCGTGCAGCCATCCCATAATGGTTCGTCAGAATCTCTCAACAGATCAAAAAACCTTGCTGCATCTGCATTAGGTTCTTCTTCTACGATTGGACATTCCCTGACATTACCTTCACTCATTCTCATTGCATCCATAACCATATTCCTGTAAGGATTACTGTTCTCATTTCCAACTTCATGCATGTTGCTAGCACTAGAAGTTGACCCAACCACCTGTTCTTCCATGCTCTCATCAGGAACAAATAGTTCTTCGTGAGCATACCAACACAGGTAATCCTCCATGAACCCTTTGGTTAGAAGATGCATCGTTACAACATCTTGATGCAGAAACTTTAAATTTTTATACTTCCTGCATGGACACCTAATACCGCCATCAGTAAAATTCCTCGGAATAGATGTTGCGAAATTAATAAAACTCTGGACACCGTTACAATAATCCATCTTCCGCAATCCTTGGGGTGAGTCCCGATACATCCATGAACGATCATCCATGACTTCTATTGAACCTCTATAAAACATAACAAAAATATTGGTTTTCCCTGACATTATCCAACAAACTAAAACAACACTTATGTTAAATATTCATTATCAATTATCAACTATCAACGTTCATACATACAAATTTATACATATATAAATTTATAGAAATCACAACTTCGAAATAGAATTGATAACAATTAAACAAGACTCGTTAAACAAGCTATTAATTATTTATTTCATCACAACGACACATTTAATTCGGTGTAATTCAAACAAAATTTCAACAATTTACAAACAAATATAATTTGACAAAATTTAAAACAAACTATAACAACTACAAAATTATACATTCATACTACAAGTTTCTTTGACAAATAACAATTAAACAAGTACAAACGTTAACAAAATACATATACTACGTACAACAATAAAATTCACAATTAAATATTAAAACTAAAAAGGATAGATTTACTTACAAAAAAATGATAAAATCTACAAGAAACGGATATTGTGACCACGTATAAGATATAAAAAATTAACTTGAGTGCTCGTGTTGAGAATAGTGGACAGTTGGGATGGGTGGTTGGCTGCAGTTTGGGAGGGGAGAGGTGGGATGGGAAAGAAGAAGAAGGAGAAACAGAGGAAGAGAGTGTCGGCAGATGGGTGGGTATATAATGGTTTTTCCGACGGAATCACCGACGGATTCATTTCGTCGGTGACAGTGCCACGTCACTGTACGGCTATCTCAGTTTGAATCCCTCGGTCATTCCGTCGGTAAAATCGTCTGACGTCACCACGCCGTTGCATATTTCCAGACAAACTGTATACCCCGTCGGCGAAACGGTCGGTAAATACCGATGGAATATTTCCGTCGGTATATACCAACCATTTGGCCGACGGATCTAGGCCGTCGGTATATACCGACAGATTTTGAGACGGAATTATTTCTGTCGGTAATTATTATCAACAGAAAAATTCCATCGGTAATTCCGTTGGTTTTCTCCGGTTTTCTAGTAGTGAAGTAAAAAACATTAAGTGGTAACTCGCTCTTACTTCGAAGTTGAATATCGAGTTATAGCTTCAACAACATGTGAGCTTGTATGGCTTAAAGGTCTTCTTGCTAATCTAGGTTGTTCATGCATTACTCCAATGATATTTTTTTGTGATAATCAAGTCGTCATGCACATTGCTTCTAATCTCATATTTCATGAATGAACGAAGCACATTAAAGTCGATTATCACTACATTCATCAACAAGTCTAGTCTAAGCTTATTGCTACTCTAAGCTTATTGCTACTCATTATATGTGTATAAATGACCAGCTAACATATCTATTCACTAAAGTTCTGTTATCTACTAAGTTTCATCGACTATGAGCAAGCTTGCATCCATTAACCCTCTAAATCCAGCTTGAGGGGCCCGTATTGGAAGATATTCTTTATCAGTATTAGTTGCCTAGATTAGTGGTGGTGGATAAGGATATTAGCATAAATCTAGGAGCTCATGAATACATATCCTATAAAATATTTTAGCCTAGAGATTGAATGAATAACTGGAGGCAATCCTCTTTATATACACTTGTATTTTTGTATGATATGTAATAATATGAAAAGGAAAGTCTCCTTTGATTTTCAGTTACTTCAAGAGCACAGTTGGAGACTAGATGAAGGAAAAGGAAAGGAAGAAGAAGGAGAGAGTGCGGGCAGATGCTGGTAACTTTTAAAAATTTACCATCCGCGCGTGACCTCCTGCTAAGCTGCTGCAACTTGCAACCAGAAAGTTTGCAGCAGCTCCACTTGCAACCATGCACTTATAGCGGTTGCTAAAGGGTGGCAAATAAAAAAATTGTCTCCCTCCTGCCAACAGTTTGCCAACAGATTTAGAACAAAAACCTGTACATGATCAATATATTAGCAGCGAAGCAAAATTGCAAACCGCCAGTGCGGTTGCTAAGGGTTGCAAATAAATATATAAAAAATTCTCTCACCCGCTGACAGTCTTGGCAACAAATAGATTGCAAAGGTAGTGCAATAGCAATACACATCACAATGGTCTAAATTCATAGCTGCCACAATCAAGATTGTCAGTAGAATGATTTCTGAATCCAGTTTTTAAGCCAATATATATTTATGAAGCAGTTCACAATCACAGCCTCGTGAATAAATTTGGGCAAACCCAAGCTCTCCTTCCCCTCCCTTGCTGCAAAAACACGTCCTGTTTCTGAGTAAGGAAAATTTAAAATTGCTACTTCATTCATTTATTTACGATTACTTGACCAGGTAACTAGGCCTAGGGACTATAAGATACTATTTTAACCCTGTCAAAACTTCACCGTACTCTGGGTTTCAGAACCACGTGATGCCAAGTCTTTGGGCACGCAAGGTGCCTGCCTGCCTGCATGCTTGCTCGCTTTGAAGGCTGCTTCTTATTATTCTTGACTAAAACAAAGGAGTGAATTATCCTTAGTTCACTACTATTCACTGCCCCAACTAAGAACAACCGTGTGAATTGGCAACAGTAAGAACAACCGTGTGTATGGAAATAATGTTGAATCGATCAAAAAGAGATGGACCACTAACAATGTGGTAAGCAAAATATACGAAAGGCACACAGCTCACGTGAAAACCCTCAACTGCATCTTATCAAATGCAGACGCACATTATTTACTCTCGGTAATCTTTCTTTTTTTTCAGAAAAAGAAAAAAAGAGGGTATGTTCCTTGTAGATGCTGTGTGACATAGACCACACATGCTTTGTTTATTCATGTCAAATCACAGGACTTCGTTGTTTTAGCACGTAGCAAGTGAAAAGATTTGAGTTTAAATGTTCTTGGTGAGAGGCTTAAGATACATCACTGGTTACTAATGCCTTGCCTTCTAATTTTGTTTAATGAATAGGGCATCAAGCTCTAATAACACAACAAATCATTTCCTTCCGAACTTCAGTGTCTAAATTCGGACTGTTCATGCAAAATACACATGAATGAGACTCAGATGCTCGAAGGACTATTTACCTTTGAAATTTTCCAGCATCCCACAGGCCACAACTACTAGTAACTTCACCCTAGCAACAAAAACAATAAAATAAATAAAATAAAAGTGTGTATGTATGTATGTGTGTGTGTGTGTATATATCAGCAAAAAAGACAGACTCCACAGCTAAAGAAAAGGAAAAAAAATATAAAATAGTCCACGTGGCATGTCATTCGGACACCACTTATCAGCAATAATCCACGCCTGTCTGAAATCGGGTCACCCTCTGATTAGGACTCTGAAACACTTTGATTTAAACAAATCCCCATTAATAAAGAATGAAATATATATATTTAATTATTTTTTTCCTTGGAAAGGCTAATGATCTGTGTGCGACCCCCTGTTCCCCTTGTATGCAATTATAAAAAGGCAAACATCTGTCCATTCCAACGAAGGTTCAGCTCTCTCCTAAACTGAAGTAATTGAAGAAAAAAAAAAAAAACACAAATCCTCTCGCTTTCGGGCTCCTCTGTCCCTTCTGTATTTCACTCGCGGCTCCTCTTCAACAAAAAATTTCCTTTCCGTGAAAACCCGTTTTTAGTACAATCTTTCTTGTTCTTCTCTTGAGGCCAATCTTTCACCCTCTTTGTGAAATCAAGAAATGGATTTCTCCAATTTTGACAGTGTAAAAGTCGAGAAAGCTAATGCAATACTAAAATACAACCGTTTACAAACCTTAACAAAATTGTTTCGTTTACTAGAATTCTGTCTTGCTATAATCCTCCTCTCATGGATCTTTAACAAGCTTCCATTTGCTGTCAAGATTTCCGGGGAGTTTTTCCGGCGACTAGCCGGCATAGTAGCTAGCCCCCTCTTCGTTTTCTTGCTTTCAAACGGGATAATTGCTACTTTGATAGCAAAATCCGGCAGATTCTCCGGCGAGAATTACGGCGCAGACAATGCTGATACTCAACTGCACGAGGAGTTAATAAAAAACACTGGCAACAATCACAACTGTCCAAAGCCATTTCTCTCACAGAATCCTAACGTATTGTTGTCTCACGCTGCGACATCGACAGCGACATCGACTGGGACAACAAAGAAAGTGGAGGAAGTAGTGTTCCAAGAAAAACACATCATCATCTCCGAAGAGAACGCTTTTACTAGCACGCGTGAAAATGAGAACGAAGATCACGATCCTGAAGCGGATATGTATGCAGACCCGGATTCTGACCGTGAAAATTTGAAAATTCGGAGGACGAAGTCGGAGGAAATGGGGAGGAAGAATTATGTGAAGGAGAAGAAGCAGCTGCGGAGATCGGAGACAGAGAAGTTGGGGTCAAGAGAGGAGAATTTGTTTTGCAGAGAGGATGGGTTGAGCGATGAGGAATTTCACCGTGCCATTGATGAGTTCATCGCAAGGCATTTAAGGTTTCGTCGACAAGAGTCCATGTCAGTTGTTGTTCAAAATCAGAGCTCCAGTACTGCAGAAATTGGGAAACAATGTTAGAGAGAGGAATAAATCCTAAGAATTTCTTATTTTTGGGTTTTCCTTTTCCTTTTCCTTTTCCTTTTCCCTCTTTGTAATTCTAGTAGTTTTGACGGAGCTGTATTGTGTTAATATCCCAGAAGAAAACAAGTTTATTCTAAAGATTTTGGTGTTTATTTCTATTAAAAATTCTTAATGCAATTATGAGCGAGCTACCCCTGTTCATAGCATATAAATGGTTGATCTTCGGCAAAGGGCACGTTCATTTTGGCTTTTCTAGGTAAAGCCTTGCAATCATCAAGCAATTATTGAGAACCCCGAATGAAATGTGGGCATACCCTTTTGTTATAAAGACGTTTGTTATGATCAAGAAGAAGCATAGGCGGTCGTTAAACTGTCAATTTAGACTTGCCAAGCCTCTTTCTGTTGTTGCTAGGCAACTCTTTTCAATCAATTAAGACATGACGAACATGATTCTTGAAAGGAAGGCTATGGAATGAGAAGGTTCAATCAACTCTTTTCCCCACTCTCATCGATGATTATGCTCTCTGTGAAGCAATTAAAGATTTCCAGTGGATATTACCACCAATCATTACAGAATTATGTGATAATCTCTCAAGGAAAAGTCACTTTAGTTTTTCTTATCAGAAACATTACTTAATTGATGAATTGATCATGATCTTCAATTTTGCCCACCTTGCTTTCAGTCTTCCCTTTTCCTCTTCTTTTCTTTTATTTTCAATGGGGGTAGTCATGATTACTTCCACCTTCACTGACTGACTGTGTTGGGGTGGTTGAATTAGTCCTCGTTGTACTTTTAAAAGGGATTTTACCCATCTTAAGACATAACCCTAGCTTTCACTAATGTTTTCCAACCGAAGAGCATGTCAAATACCTTTGCCTAAAATGAAGATGGGTAGGCATGCCCTAACGTGGTGTTTAAGAGTGGTTGCCAGCAGACAGGCCCTTTCAAGGATAAATGTATAAAAATGTATTTCGTTTGTTTATGCTCTTTTTCTTTGCCGAAAAGGAAAATTAGTTATTATGAAAAGTAAATTCCTTAGTTTATTTTGTTTTTTTTTTTTTATGTTTAACAGTTTTATAAAAAATAAATCGAAAAATATTTTCTAGAGTTTGGTTATCCCAAAGAAAATGAGATAGAAAATAACTTAATAATGTTTTAATTTTTTTTTCAAGTTATTAAAACAATGAGGACCGAATCTGACAGATAAAAAAGTTGAAGGAGGATGAAATTTAAAAAACATTAAATTTCATAAATTATTTTAAATAAATAAATAGCAATAAAAAAATAAGGACCAAATCTGACAAATAAAAAAGTTGAAGAAAGATGAAATTAAAAAAAATCTCAATTTCATATATAAATTATTTCAAGTAAAAAAATAGAAATGAAAAGAATAGGGATCAAATTTGACATATAAAAAAATTGAAGGAGGATGAAATTAAAAAAAGTCAATTTAATAAATTATTTCAAATAAAACGAATAAAAATCAAAAGAATGTGACCAAATCTCACACATAAAAAAGTTGAAGGAGGGTGAAATTAAAAAAATCAAATTTCATAAATTATTTTAAATAAACAAATAGCAATAAAAAAATGAGGGCTAAATCTGACAAATAAAAAAGTTAAAAGAAGATGAAATTAAAAAAAATCTCAATTTCATACATAAATTATTTCAAGTAAAAAAATAGAAATGAAAAGAATAGAGATCAAATTTGACATATGAAAAAGTTGAAGGAGGATGAAATTAAAAAAATACCAATTTCATAAATTATTTCAAATAAAACAAATAAAAATAAAAAGAATGGGACTGAATCTAACATATAAAAAAGTTGAAGGAAGATGAAATTAAAAACAAATCATAAATTATTTTAAATAAACAAATAGTAATAAAAAAATGAGGACTAAATCTGACGAATAAAAAAGTTAGAGGATGAAATTAAAAAAACTCAATTTCATACATAAATTATTTCAAATAAAAAAATAGAAATCAAAAGAATATGGATCAAATTTAACATATGAAAAAGTTGAAGGATGATGAAATTAAAAAAAAATGCTAATTTAATAAATTATTTCAAATAAAACAAATAAAAATCAAAAGAATGAGACCGAATCTGACAGATAAAAAAGTTGAAGGAGGATGAAATTAAAAAAAATGGAATTTCATAAACTATTTTCAATAAACAAATAGTAATTAAAAAAATGAGGACCAAATTTGACAAATAAAAAAGTTGAAGGAGAATGAAATTAAAAAAATCTGAATTTCATACATAAATTATTTCAAGTAAAAAAATAAAAATGAAAAGAATAGGGATCAAATTCGACATATGAAAAAGTTAAAGAAAGATGAAATTAAAAAAAAATATCAATTTAATAAATTATTTCAAATAAAACAAATAAAAATGAAAAGAATGAGATCGAATTTGACAGATAAAAAAGTTGAAGGAGGATGAAATTAAAAAAATTAAATTTCATAAATTATTTTAAATAAACAAATAACAATAAAAAAAATGAGGATCAAATTTGACAAATAAAAAAGTTGGAGGATTAAATTAAAAAAAATCTCAATTTCATACATAAATCATTTCAAGTAAAAAAATAGAAATGAAAAGATATGGATCAAATTTGATATATGAAAAAGTTGAAGGAGGATGAAATTAAAAAAAATGTTAATTTAATAAATTATTTCAAATAAAAAAAATAAAAAAAATAAAAACCAAATCTGATTGAAAAAAATCTCAATTAATAAAAAGATAAGAAAAAAATAACAATATAACTATCAAAAGAATGGGGATTAGAGTTGATATTAAAATTAAATTAAATTAGATTTTAAAAGACAAAATTGATAAATAAATAAAGAAATAAAGGATTTAAAATAAAATAAATAGTAATTAAAAAATTGAAAATTAAATTTAATATAATTAATAAATAATAAGATATTTTTATTTTTTTTACAACTTAAACAGAATTCCGCTTAAAATAAATGAAAAGTACTTTCAATTTTATTTTTCTAGAAAGTATTGTTTATCGACCAAATCTTTTACCGGTAAACAAACAATGCGGCTGCATGCTATTATCCATAAGTTAGAGAAGTTTCCCAAAATTAAAACTTCTGTTGGATAAACCTTCCAATCATTATGCTATAATGGTAACCATGTTCCTCAATCCATTCATATTGCATTCTCATTTTCATAAATGGCCTGGATTTATCGCTGAAAATTGGGGAGAAAAGAAAAGGAAAGACAATAGCAAATATGCAATCATGTATATAATGTAGCCCTCCTGTAAAATTATTATTATTATTATTATTATTATTATTATTATATATTTTCATGAAAAAAGTTCATAATGTTGTACATGTTCAAAGGCCTAACAAAAAAAAATCGTGGTGGCCAGTGGTAAGAGTTTGGGATTAAAAGGTTTGTTCCCTCTGTGGTTTCAGGTTCGAACCTTGTGGTTATTCATATGATGACCACTGGAGACTTACATGGTCATTAACTTCAGGACCCGTGGGATTAGTCGAGGTATACGCAAGCTGGCCCGGACACCCATATTAAACTAAAAAAAAAGGTTCATAACCTTGTTATTCATCACATAAACTAGAGTGACCAGGCGTGGTCTTAGCTTTTCAGAGAATTTTTCTTTCTGCTGCTAATGACTTCAATATGCTTAATCAATAAAGACCCAATTCCTACGAAAGTTAAGTTTTTATTCTTAAAAACCCACTTTAATGTAATGGCATCATATTCCATGTAGAAGACGAAGACAAATTTAGGTTCGAACTTGAGATACTTTGGTCCACCAAGGTAATAATATCTAATGTTGTAATATTTCTTCTTGGATCTAGAGGTAATAATTAAAGGCATCGATTCCTTTGAGTCAGCACAGTTATCGATTATCTTGAAGTAGCAAGAAGCACAGATCCTCTATTGTTTTCGGGGCTTAAATTACATCTACTTTATAACTTTAGATAAGGGACATGTCTAAAGTATACATAGATGATCGGAATATTTAAAAGTGTAGTAATTATTGCAGTTCAAAGTGTTTTTTATTCAAAATATATTAAAATAATATATTTTTTAATTTTTAAAAAATTATTTTTGACATCAGCATATTAAAACGATATAAAAATATAAAAAAATTTAAATTTTTTAAAAATATAATTTTCACCAAGTTTCTAAACACTAAAAATATTGAATTCGATTCTAACAAGTCTTCCCTTTGAGATGAGTTTCATCTTGTTTGGGCACTTTGAAGTAGGTCAACATCATGTAATGTGACTTGTAGTTTTTCTTGGTTCTGAATGAAGTAGATTCGATTTGAACGTGCCACTAGTTCTTAAGCAGAAAAGTGAAAATTGTCACTGAAGAATTTGTGCTTTCTGATTTATTTTAAACACAAGAATATATGCTTATACTTCTATCCATATGCAGGAGATTTTTCACAAAATGGATGATCTTGTGGTTATAGATTAACATTTAGACGAAGTCTGGATAAACCATTTCTTTTTTCTCCCTGTTTTCTTTTCAGTAAATTACAATAATCCTCTTAAAATAAAATAAAATTATAAATATCATTCAAAACTTTCAATATTCGACAGAAATCTCCTTATATACCAAAAGTGTGCTTGATTGGTATTAAGATAAATAGATAAAAAATTTAAAAATTAGAGAGAGAATATTCGAAACCAAATTTAATTGAAATTAAATAGCTGAAATAATATTGTTCATCAACTCAAAAAAACCATGCTTTTATATATATATATATATATATATATATATATATATATATATATATATATATCTATTCTTTCTCTGTTTTTTTTTAATTTGACTATCAATTTTAAAAAGGTGTTTTTGGGTTCAAAAGAAAATTTTGTAATATTTTTTAAAGCATGGAAGGAAGTTTTTGTCGAATCTAGAAAAATTTGGATGGTCTTTGAAATTTCATAATATTTTAAAAGAGTTATTTTAATTTATTTTAAAAAAACTTCCCTTTCAAATGAGTTATAGAAACTCATGTATGGGCGCCATGAAAATGAATCATTTTTTTTTTATAAAAAATATTCTCTAATGTTGCTAGTATATTTTAATGAAAAAAATAAATTTATGACTTGAATTATAGACCTGAATGAAATCAAATAAGATGATATTATTTTAATTGATTGATAAACAAAATAGACAATGAAAACAAATAGACCAAATAAAAAAAAGCGATCATGATAACCTAGGAAAAAAAAACTTTTATCAAAAAGGAAAAATGATGCAGCTAAATTCTCATACAATTAAACATTAAAGGACAAAATTGAGTAAAAAACAAAAACAATTAAGCAAACTCAACTTAACCCACTAAATTCATGACCCAAGTCATAGGATTGGGATAATGTAATAAAAAAACCTGAAGAAAACCATAAAGCCCATATCTTAAAAACAAATGTTCAATGATAAAATCGAAAAAGAAAATAAGAAAAGAAAAATAATATCAACTCATATTAACTTTTCAAACTCGTGATCTGGATCATTAGACTGAAAGAACTCAAATTGAAAAAATCATGACGTCTAATTTTGAACCAATAAATATTGAAGGATGAAATTAGAGAAAAAAAAATTCAATTCAATGTTGAATGATGAAACTAGAAGAAATAATCAAATCTAGAAACTTTGTTAAAAGTAAAATAAATAGCAATCAAAATAATAAGAACCACATAAAAATATATTGAGATTAAATATTAAGGATGATGAAAAAAAATCAATTTTATAAACCATTTTTAAAAAAATAATCAAAAGAATATGTATGAAATATGAAGGAAAAACAAACTAAAGAGCTAACTTGAATTTTTGAAGTATCACACCATGGTGGAGAGAGAGAGAAAAACTCATCGGCACCAAAACAAAGGTTATAACATCACATGCGCCATCTTAGGAGGGATGAGATGTCGAGATGAATTCCACCACGTCAAGGAAGACCGCCTTTAACTGCAGAAAGCCACCGCACGCGTCACCTGAAAATAGTAGTGCATCTGACTTGGTAGCGCTTACTATGCATGTGTTAGCCACTTTTTCTTTCTTACTAATGTTTTATATTTGTTAAAGGCTAAATTACCCCTATGTCAAAATCAATATAAAAAAAAAAACTAGTGTGAAAAGATGAAATCAACCCTCAATAATAGCTTGTAATTTTATTTTTATTCTTAAGAGTATTTGCATTATTTAACTATTTTAAACAGAATAAAAAGACTAAAATACTTCTAGATGGCAATTCATCATTTTTATTTTTTAAAGGTAAATTAGTAATTTTATTGTGTTAAAAAATTTAAAAGATAAATTTGTATAATGACCAGTGAATAATTAAAAAATATCAAATTATCTCGCCATCAAAGCCATTTATTTTTTAGAAAGAGTAAAATGACAATAATTCTATAGTAGTGAATAGTAAATTCAGTCTACAAGTGCAATGAATTTACCTTTAATTCTAGCTTTTTTGTTATTTATTTTTTTCTGCCGGAGATTTCATTACAGGACTCGAGCTATCAAAATGGATAACTCTTCTCTAAAATCGTCACCTATCATTCCAGGATTTGAGCTAGAGTAACCATTAGGATGTTTTGTCCAGAATAATATTGTTAAGAACTCTTTCAATAAATATCATTTTCTATAAAATACTATATCCTAGCACTATTTAGAATCTCTCTTGTATAGTACTGCAAATAAATAGATATCTCTTATTTATGTATGATATGTTAAGATTATAAAACCGGAAAAAAACAAAAACAACATATTATTCTGATCTACTAATAAAGGAAATTGAATTTTAGTATACTATAACAATACAAGTTTGAAAAATCTTAGTTATAGTGTGCATATTCAATTTTCATTTTAGGTAATAAATGTTTTTTTGATATTTACACAAAGTAAATTAAATATATTACAGGGAATGTTGAGGTGAATTACAGGTAAAAAAAATAAAAAAAAATCATCATCTAGTCTTATGGTATCTAGACACTATTAGAAAATTATAAAATACAAACGGAAATACCTACAAAGATTTTCATCAGTAAATTGCACTGAATTGTACCGACAGAATAATTCCTTACTATGTCCATCAATAAATATCAACGAAAATATTCCCTCGGTATATATCAAGAGAATTACGGTGGAAAAAATAGAATAATAAAAGGCCAAAAGTTATAATGACGTATTATTTATACAGACAAAATTACAAACAAAATAAAATCGTTTGAAAAATTCATCTGTAAATTCATAGGTAATATTTAAGTTATGACTTGACGAATGACCACCCCCCTCCCCCTCCCTCAATTTCTTCTTCTTCCTCCATCAGTTCTCTACAACAAACATCAAAACCCCTTTTATTTTATTACAAATCGACCTCCCACCAGAAATCTGGCCACTCAATACTCAGTTTGTCAATATCCCTATTCTGATTTTTTTTTTTTGGATTCCCCACATCAAGGAGTTAGTCACCTTATTCATCAACATTTTTAAGATCCTATTCTATGAGTACATGTTAGGAAATAGATCTACTAGTTTTATGAATATTTTACTCATAGTTAAACGAGTGGAGTGGGCCATTAAAGATAAAAGAATTAATAAGATAGTTAAACATAAAAAATGAAGAAATGTTTACAAAAAAGAAGTAAAAGTACATCATGTGCATGGTTGGTCACACTTATTAGCTAAAAGGTTATAGAAACTATCATGAAATGTATTTTTCCCCTACTTCACTCAAAATAACATGATAAATGTCACTCTATATTTTTCATTTTATCATGTCTATCATACACCATCAAATATCCCAACCGCTATTATGGCTGGCATATTTGCCCTAGCCTCACAATTCCTATAATACCAACTTCAAACCATATCTCAAAACACCTAATCACAACATACATAACCTATTAACCATAACTAACAATATCTATACTACCAAAATACTCAACCATTTTACCAAAACCACAATGTCCCTACAACTAATGTACAAAACTATATCAACACCAAATCAAAATAGGTCAAGTTAATTGCCTCTATCCGTTATATGTTTTTGTAGCCACCTTACTTTCACTCATATAAATCTAAGGAAAAATAGCGTGATTTGACAAAATATTGAATTATGTAAATCATTTAAAAAACATGTCAGTATGTTAATCAGAGATGATTGAATATTATTTAAAGAAAATGTGAACACGTATAATATAAACACTGACCCTCATCCAAACCATACCACCACCAATGTTAGGGGTGTAAATATGCTAACTTTAAAGATGCAATGTATGACAGGAACAAGTCAGCTTTGAGAGTGATAATGGATATATTGATTGACATGCTAAGAACTTCATAGTATGCTAGGTACTAGGGATGAGCAAAAAAACCGAAAAACCGATTAAACCGAGAAAACTGGAAAAAAAATAACTGAATAAACTGAACCGTGAAAAATACCGATTAAAATTTTGAAAAAACCGACCGGTTCGGTTTGGTTTCGGTTTTATAAGCCTGAAACTGAAAAAACTGAACCGAACCCAAACAAAAAAAAACCAATCCAAACCAAAAAAACTAAGCCAAACCGGAAAAAATCGAGTCAAACCGGTTTGAACCGGTTTTTGTCTAAAAAATCGAACCGAACCGAAACCGGTCGGTTTGAACCGGTTTCAGTTTTTTTTTTAAATTCGATTTGGTTATTTTTTTTTAATAAAAACCGAACTGAATAAAAAATGATCACCCCTACTAGGTACCCAAAGGAAGCACAACCCATGTCACGCATCGAGATTTCTTTATGAGTTTCATAGGCATGATATTGATAAATACTTTAAAACAAAAATTATATAAACTCGGTCAACTAAGTGAAATAAAGACTAATTAAGACTCATTGATTGATTGTTTATTTTTCGTGACGTTTTCAATAAGCACAACTTTCAATAATCAAATTAATTTCCGTCCTCCGAATTAAATTTTCCAAATACTTAATTTTATTGTTTCAATCATTATCTAATCATAATTAATTGTTTCCCTGCCCAGGGTGGGTGCAGGCAATGCAACTTGCAGGTCATTTGGTTGTCAGCATGTTAACACTGATTGCAACATGTTTAAATTAAGGTAGCATCTGGTGTCAACCGCCTGCAGAATTAATGAATCAAACCAGCAAAATAGATCCATCTGAATAAAAAAACCAGAACATAAAGAAAAGTCAAGAAAATGGGGTTGAATCTCCAAAGTTTATTAGCTTAATCCAACATAAAATCAAGGTTGTTAGTAGCGTAGACAAGGGATAAAAGACAATTGCAAGAAGGCACAAGTTGTAGAAGTTTGTCTTGGAAGGTGAACAACCCAATGATTCGTTACAACGGTTCTCTTCTTTATTAGGTTCTTACGGATTTTAAAATGGCATGCATGAGTGATCCTAAGGTGCTCAAAGCTAGTTTGAGACCGAGCTTGGAAAGGAAATAGTGTGTCACTCATGGCACAAAGAACAGTCTTGAAGGTTGATATTTCATGCGAGAAATGCAAGAAAAAGCTTCTCAAAGCTGTGTCTACACTTGAAGGTAAGCCCAGCATTTTGTTAACAATTTGTTTTATGTTTCCCTCTTTCTTGGAGTGATATTCAATCATTTACTTTATTATGGTTTGGTCCAAAGATTAGAAACATCTAATAAATCATGGTGAGTGTTCGATTATTAAAGTGGTACAAGATTGAAGATGATAAAATCTTCAATCTCATGTTCTACAGTACATACTAGTTTTATGGTTTCCTAAGAGATTGGATCATAGTTAGTTTCCTCTTGTCTTTAAGGAGCTAAACTGGCTGGAAAATTTCGCACATAACGTGGCCGTGGGAGCTAGTGTCACTTCTTGACATCCCATATGCTCTGACTAAGTTCTTTCTACAAATTTTGCTATTGTAAAAGAGAAAAAAAAGTTCACACAAAACTACAATGATCATAGAAGTTCTAATACTATGCTCATCTTTTACATATATATATTGATGTTATCTTCAAATTTGATGTTATATGCAGGTGTAGATAAGATTGAGGCTGATCAAGCGAAGGGAACATTAACGGTAACAGGAAATGCAGACCCGTATGAGATAATAATGCGTACAAGAAAAACAGGGAAACATGCAGACGTAGTGAGCATAGGGCCACCTCCGGCACCACCAAAACAAGATGGGCAAAAGAAGCCACAAGAGAAGAAGCCGGAGAAGAAGCCGGAGGAGAAGGCCCAAATCCATGATCCACACACTTGTCATCAGTGTCGGCAAATATATCTCATGCCAATGCCAATGTCAATGGCCCCATGTTATGAGCCCAACCCATCATGCTCCGTCATGTGACATTTCAAACATCATAATTGCCATATTGAAAATTTTTAATGGAAAGTAGTCAAGCATATTATTCTTTTCCCTCAAATTTCCATACGATATAATTAGATGTGGCATTATTGTGAATATTGTATTAAACTAAAATTAAAACATATGGGTTTTTGGCTATTCATTTTGAGTACTTAGTTGTCTTCTAAGTTTTGATATTTTTTTATTTTATCATCTCATATTACATTATCATTGTGTTTTTTTTTAACATATTCCATCTAATTTGCATTATCTCAAATATAAATAATTGTAAACACTATTTTATAATTGATTAGACATTGATTTGGCAAAATCAAACTATAATCATAGTTAAAAATTACAATTAAAAAAAAAAGGATCAGTTTCAATAGAAAAAAGCCCGATCACTACTTGTCATGGAAAACTTCATTTTAATTCTTGAAGTTTTAGTCTTTTTATTATTTGATTCTTTTTTTTTTTTTGTAATTAACATTTAAGTATAAAACTCATTTCTTCATGTTTCAATCCCTGTATGTTAAGAGAGGAGAGAGGAAGTTGATGAACAATTTGGAGGAAAGAGAAAGCTCTTGTATAGTCACATTCATGCCACTAAATGGCTAATTTTTTTTTTTTTGCTTCAATAAGTCCATCTTCTAAAAAAAAAAGTTCTATGAAAGTAATTTTTTTCTATAAACATAGTATAAAAAGTAGATTAGGGTCTGTTTAGTTTTTTTATTTTGTTGATTTTTATTTTTCTAATATGATTTTAGGGTGTTTTGAGGTTGCAAATGGTTTTATTAATCTTTCTAAGGTATTTAGAGGTATTTTTAGGTGAAAATGAGTCAAAAATATGTTTTTGGGATTTAAGAACTTGAACCTCTATTTTTCAATTGCAGAGGTGACTAGAAAATTGACCAAACATTGATAGGTCACTTGCCATTATAGTTGACCAACACCAAATATTAAAAAAAAAAAAACATTCTTAAGAAAAAAAAAGTTAGGCACGAGCATAGACTTCTAAACCTGCTCTTTGATGGCTAGCTATACGTTTAGTTTTGGTCTTTCTCATTACTTTTTTTATTGTTTTTTTCTCCTTGATTAATACCATCTCTCTTAATTTTTAAACAGTTTGGTTTAATTTTTTTAAAATGATAATTGATCTTTTAAAATATTTTCTTAATTTTATAATGCTTTGAAGAGATTATTATAATTTATCTATAATTTTTTCCTCCAATTTTTTTTACATAAATGAGTTGTATTTGAATGTTGTATTCATAAAAACAAAAAAGGTTTGTTATTGGCAACACAAATTAACCTCTAACAAGAAATTAATAAAATTATATAAAATTAAATAGATAGTTGATGTAAAACATATGTATTTATATCTATCTTTTCCTTTTCACTAGGAAGATTAGCTTCCAATTTTATTATGTAATTAGCGTCAACACCTCTTTTTTTATTTATCATTTAATTTATTTCATAATTTATTTTATTAAGCAAATTTTTTTTTCAATTAAGATTCATTATACCTGAAAATGCATCCATAACACATGCATTAAAAATTAACTTGAAACCTTACTCACAAAGTAGAGGTTAGTTTCCTTTATATGAGGTAGATTTGACGAGATCTCAATATATAACAAAAAAGGATATGTTATTGATATGCATCATGAAATTATTACATCAATCTTGTCTATCTAACAAAGTCAATCTTATATGTGAAAATAAACTATAGTCGTTAAAACTTCAAATTGAATTTGAGATTTCAATAACTATTTCATGCTCTTGTAAAAACAAGTTGCTTATCAAGATAAAGCCCTTCAAATGCTTAAGTTGATCAATTTTATGAGGAAAAAAATATATAACAACAATAACTAGAATATAAAAGAGTGTATATTGTGATGGTTGTGTATTGTGTTGTTATGTGGCCTTGTGTGTTGTTACTTGGTAGCCTGATGCATTTATACACCTAGGTCATATGAAATTACCTTGTAGAGTATAAGGTTACAGACATACTGTGTGGGCATAATCATGGAGAATAATTACTTTTACAACTTAGGTAACCATTGGTGAAAACTATTGACAATACAAGTAGGCATGTGATAGCCATTAGCAAGAAAGTTTAACAATTTATGCATTTATTAGTATATAAAGTTAAAATATTATATTAACAAGGCTTAGCTAGAGAAGTGAGCTTGCAGAGCCATACTAACTTCTTAGAGGTCGTAACACTGTATTGTAACTTATGCTAAGCCTAGGCTTCATAGAGAAGTGAGCTTGCAAATCCTTGAATAGTTAGGGGTTGGGTCGAGGCCCCAATATGGTTGGTTGTGGGTTCCTAAAACTCAACAGACAACGGTTTTTTCTTGGGGCAAGGCCCATTAGCTGACAGATTTGTCTATAAAGGACTAAGCCTAAACAAATAGCTTGGTTATCTTTTTTTTTTTTTTAATTTATCAGTTGCTCCACCAGTTTTTAAAATTAAATGTAATTTGAAAGACTTATGAATTTCTTCTCATCAAGATGTAGGGAATAACATGGAAAATGTTTTACAAAAATAAAAATTTTGTCATTGCTAGAATTATATCAATGACAATGATGGATCGACAAAGAAATTGCCATGATGAATGTTTAGGGAGATTATTCTTTGAAGATAAGAGATTTTGTAAGGAGATTTTATTAAAGATATATAGATTTTGTTTAAAGATTTTATTTAAAGATATGGAGATAAACAATATCATTGAGAGAGAAAAAAAGTATAGAGACTATTTGGGGATATAATATTGATCATTAAACAAATTTCAAAAGATTATTTTATGTAAATGAAGATACAATCACAACAAACTATCTGATCTTAGGCAACATATTATGGGATGCGATGACCTTTTTCTCTTGCTATCCAGGTTGAACTTTCTTCCTTATAAACCATTAAAGGTAACCCCTAGTGATTAATCTTTCTATCTTTTATTTTAAGGCTTAACATTTATTGGTGTCATGCTTGTTGTCATGATGAAAAAAAATATTATGAGTTTTTTGTTTTAACACCACTCTTTATTGGAATAGGATATTGCATGAATTCATTTTCCTTTATGGAAGCTAATACCCTAGTTCGCGTGGCAATCATTAGCTTTGGAAATGTTATTCGATCGTGAATGGATCCCTTTATGTTCTTTTTGGAAGCCCTAAGATTGTTAAGATATCAATGACATTTAAGAGATTTTATTGTTTATTATTGGAATCGAGGGTGTTTCTTGCCTCGTGACTCTCACTTCTTTTACTTAAATATGGTTTTTTGTTTTTTATTTCTCTTTAAGAAGATTTTAGTCGAAAAGAGTATTAGTCATTCCCACAAAGAATAGTTATAGACTCTAACAATTAGGGCTTTAGTTCTAATAGGTTGAAATATATTTTTTATGTTATGCATTTTCTTGTTAAACTTTTGAAGATATATTTTGGTTCTCTCATCTTCTCATTATGTGATGGTAAAGATCTTAGTTATACTATTTTTAACTAGTATGCTTGTACTGAGATTAGAGATGAGTTTAGCACAAAGATCATAAAATTCAAGGATATAGCTAGATTTTAGGTTATGGTACCACACCTAAGAAGATCTGTCAAATGTTGTCAAAAGGACTTTACATATAGTAATACTATCTTGTGTTACAAGTTCCAAGCTATTTCATATATCCTATATATGCTCTCTTGAGTTTGTAACCCATTATAATTATTTAAATTAGTATTGATAGACACGCAATCCTTAGAGAGACAAGTGTACATTACTTGATGATAAATTAGAAAATCTTCCACTTGGAGGGGATGGCATGCCTTCCTGGAAGCTTTTTTTATTGGTCTATTATCGCTTTGAGGTCTTTTTTATTATGATTACAAAAGTGAGATTACGATAGCTACTCTTGCAACTAAAACTTGTTGAGGCTCTAGTTTCTTACCATTAGAGTTCACGTTTGGAGCATCAAGTTTGAGAACGCCCTTTATAGTGGGAGAGATTTCTTTGGAGGGTTAGAGTATGAGTATTCTCATTATTTTTTTGTATGTCATTCTGTTATATTCCTTTAGAGAACTAGGGATGTCTATATGCATTCAGTGATGCATGTAATAGAACTAGGTATTGTGTCACTTGTTGAGGGAGTGAAAGAGTGCAAAACTATTATTATGTAGTTAAAACAACTTCATAGAGAACATTCATTTAATGGAAAGTTTAGAGATTTGGAAGAGTAAATGTACTTAGAGTAGGGAGGTCGATTATCCTCAATATCCTGGTGTGTTCTAAGTCATCTATCATGAAAAGAACTTTTGGGTGAGGTTAAAATAGAAATGAACTAGCTTTTATTTAAGTTCCCATAAGCAGCGCCAATAATAAAGTCATAAAAACTGGTGAGGTTAAAATAGAAATGAACTAGCTTTTATTTAAGTTCCCATAAGCAGCGCCAATAATAAAGTCATAAAAACTTTAAATTGGAATTGGGCTTTCCATGGTTGTCTCTGGGATAAGGTGTTTGGGCTTTGATCATTTCATGTTATCCTATTAAAACACGTTCCCTATCAAGATAGATAACCCTCCAATACTTAACTCAATAAATTATAGGACAAGAGCTTTGATCATTTTATGTTATCTTACTAAAACAAGTTCCTTATCAAAATAGATGGTCATCCAATACTTAAGTCAATAATGTATAATAATAAGAACAAGAATATAGGAGAGTGCATGTTAAGATAGTGATATGTTATCTTGATATGCAGTCTTATATGGCCTTGTGTGTTGTTACTTAGTGACTTAAAGTATTTATACACCTGGTCATATAAAATTGCCTCGTAAGGCGTGGAGCTATAGACATATAATGTGAGCTTAATCACGAAGAATAATTACCTTTGTTGTGAGTTAACTATTGATTGAAGCTATTGGGGAGACATATGGACGTGTTATAGGCATTGACGGGAAAGCTAGGCGCCACACTAATAATTTACGTGTTTGTAAACATAAAAGGTTGTGGCACCATGAGGTGTAGCTAGAGAAGTAAGCTTTTATGGTTGTACTTTTTAAAGGTCATAACACTACATTGTTATATGTGCTAATGTTGGGCTCCTTGAGAATTTTGCATGAGATTGGGATTCAATTCTAGAATGGTTATGACTTAAGTCAATGCCCAAATACAATTTATTGTGGACCTCTAAAGCTTAACGAGTAGGTTATTTGCTTGGACCTAGGCCTATTAGCGAAGAGGGTTGTCTTAATGGAGAACCAAGTTGTTTATTTTTGTTTTTTTTTACCCATCAATTTTAATCCACATAACTTTAAGAAATTTATCTTATAATTAAGATAGTATATTATGTTTTATTTTTTAATTTATTTGATTCAAATCTTGCACTTGTTATTAAGAGAAGTTTATTAAAAGAATTTAAATATATTAGGTCAATACGAGGGAAGTGTCTTTAAGATTGTTCAAATAAAAAATTAAATATGGATTAATATGCAAATTATTGTTACCATTAAAACAAATAACCCCTAGAATCCTATAGTTTAGTCAAAATTACACTTGCCTACTAAGTTTTGAAAAGTTATAATTTACATCCTTTGTTAGTTTTTTTTAATCCAATAAAATAATCAATTTACCCTTATATATATTAAATTAAAAAATCAATCAAACAACACATATCTTCTCTCTCTTCAAGAGACATTTTTTTGTATTTCACACACCATTTTCTCTCTTTTTCTAAACATGAATCATCAAATCAAACACAAAAAATTTTGAGGTTATGAAGTTATCGGATCAATAATTAATCTTTAAATAGGAGATGCTTGACCCAATAATTTCATGGAGCGTTTTATTAACAAATATGGATTAAAGGAGAATATCAAGGTTTTTTTTTCGTATGGGTATTCTTTTGGGTTAGTTGGTTGGTGTTTAGTAACAAATATGAATTTGTTTTTCAAGTAATGTAATATCTTCGAGTTGAAGTTATTGGGAATATTTTGTCACGGCTAGGGGGTGCTTGGGACATGTTGATAGCCTTAGGAACAAGTTGGCAGTGGTGAGAAGCTTGTCGCTAAGGCATTAACTCTTTCATTCAATTCCAATTATTGAAATGTTTATCATGATCTCAAACTAGTCGGCTAGAGATACCAATAACTCAAATAATATTTCAAACTACTATGTTACAAGACTTGTCGATTTTAATGGATGATGTAGATGAGTTCTTTGCTTTAATAATTATTGCTTGGCTCATGCTCAAGGCTTGTTAAAATGTAGTAGATGAAAGCTGAAACCTAATTTTCAAAAATTCCCTTGTTTAGAATCTTTTCTTTAAGTTATGTCGGTATCTCAACATTGGATCTCAATCTTTTACTAACTGCTTGCTTAAAGATTGAGACCTTGGGACATGTTAATTATGAGATTGTAATGTTTGATGCACAAGTGACTGTTTTTGCAGCAACCCAACATTAAAGAGTGTTTACGTTAAAGCAATGATGTGAACGAGGTTGCTCAAGCCAATTACTCTTGAGTGATGGCCATCTAACTTACTCAAAGAATTTAACCAGGATATGAGATCAAATTGTTCCAGACTCATCTTAGAATCTTGCATATGCGTATGTTTTTGGGTTAGTTGGTTGGTGTTTTCTTGCAAGTGGATAAGATAGGCATCCAATTTCTGGCTATGAGAAAAGGACGAGGGTGGTGGTTAATTTTATTTTTTAATTTGACAACAAAGTTATAATATTTAGTTTAAAAGAATTTTTGTCATTAAATAAAATATAATAGAAATACAGTAAATAATCAAATATTTATTGTTGATTTTTTTTTGTCGGAATATTGAGTGTATATAAATAATAATTTTTCAAAACTTGATAAGAAGTAAATTTAAATGATAGGGTAATTTTCTCTTAAAAAAAATAAACAATTAGTTAAGTGAGTACGTACAACCAAAGATTTCATTATCTCATTTCATGACATGAAAGATCATTTGTTGAAGAAGAAGTAGTACGTAATGCTATTTCATAAAAAAATAAAAAATAATAAAAATTATGATCCATCCAATTGCACAATCAATATGTGAGAGTTCCACGTATCTAATGGTTTGTCATTTTCTCCTTCATCTAGACAAGGGGATGCATTCAAAATAACAATTGTAAAAACTAAGCATGTTCTTCCATAAATGCTAGCGAGCAAAGACGATCATATTCATATATTATACAAAGGATGAATCCTTAGAAAGTATATTTTCCCGTCTTTGTATGAGATAAGTCCAGGATATTGAAGAATTCTTTTTATTATTATTATATTTTATTCAATGTTGAGATCTTTTGATAAAAAAAACTGAGTGTCAATTGAAATATACAAACAAAGTAGTTATTTATCTATTTTAAAAAATAAAGTTTTCAATTTATATCTATTTATATTTTTTTAAAGTGAATTTAAAAAATAATTAATAGTATAACACTGGTTATTAATTATGCACCATAAAATTTCTCATTTTTTAGATGTTTTTATAATTACATGCAAGTTTTTTTTTTTTTTTTACCTATATTCGACAAAAAAAATTGTTTTTTCTGAGATTAATTTCAAGATTGGTGAGTTTTTTTTTGGAGGAGACTGAGGGCTTACTTAACACAGCATCAAAGCACACTAAAAATCTTTTATAACAACTTTAATCGGACTAAAGCAAATTTTAATGACAGAAAAGAAAAGAAAAAAAATAATATTAGCAGGGAGGAAACACCTATGGTTAGCGGCACACAATAGGTCATTGCCAATACTTTCCCGCGCCAATATGAAAGCCGTTATCAGTTAGAAAGCACGCGTTAATAAAATTAAGATCCCCTGTCTCTCTATCTCTCACTCAACAACCATTTTGAGTCTTTGACCCTCCAAAATATGGCTCATCTCTGCAAAAATCCTCAAGTTTTCTGTATAGGGACGGCTGATACCAAGCTCGACGAGCTCCTGTTCCTCTCTGATTCAGTCAGATCCAATCTCAACTCCTTCACCGACTCTTCTTCTAAGATACTTCATTGCTTAACTCCATTGAATGATCAATAAAAACGCATCAATAAATAGTTCTAGTGAAAGAAACTAAGAAATCTTGGATTTTGATTTCTGGGTTTTATTTCTTGTTGATTATAATGAAATGAGAAATGCGCTAGCTTAACACAACAAGGGAATTTCTTGGAATATGGTACTCACCTATCAGAAGTAGTTCAGACTCCACTTTTATGGTTAGTTAATGTAGTAGCTGAATGATATGAGAATTGAAACGATATAGAGGACATTAGCATGGCCCCTGTTCAAGGATGATGCACTCAAACCAAGGTATGGGCCAAATATTATGTTGGTTTGGTTTACATTTAGGATTTTCAGGGGACTTGGTGTATCATAGTTACTAAATGAAGGGCTTGTTTTCAGAATTTTTTATTGGTAATTGCAGGTTCAGGTGGTTGGGTGTTGATGTTTCGGTTGGTAGTGAAGAGATTGAAAGCGTTGGAGATTTTGAGTTTGTGACCAGAAAAGGATCTTCTGGCTCGCTATCTTGGTTCAGCTGAACAAAGAAGAAATGTGCTTCCAGATGATAGTGGTCAAGCTGTTGCTGTAATGAGTGGAGCTCTTAAGAATTTCTTACAAAAAGTCAAAGAGGATGGTGCTCTTTCTGGAGCAATTGGCCTTGGAGGCAATGGGGGAACATCTTTAATATCATCAACTTTCAGATCTCTTCCAATTGGATTGCCTAAAGTCATGGTATCTACTTTTGCTAGTGGTCAAACTGAACCTTACATTGGATCATTGGATTTGATACTCTAAGCTTGTAGATCATTTCTTCCAGTAGTTCTCCAATTCTAAGCTTGTAGCCTCTGTAGTAGCTTCATCAATGTTACCTACCAAATAAAATTCCTGATTAGGAAGACCATCTAATTTAATTCCACAATATAATTGGCAAATGAGTGCAATGTGGTCTGTGGTTTCACTCAATAGAGGTGTTCTGATGTATTTTTGCCATATGTATTTCTCACTTTCAGGTCTCCCTCATGCGAACCACAGTGGATGAAAATAAGAAATTTGCTGCTTTTATAGCAGATAAGCTCAACAAATCATCATCAAAGGTCCGTGTATGCCTGCCACAAAAGGGTATCACAGTTAGTTTTGGATTCCCTTGACAAGCCCTTTCATGATCCTGAGGCTACCGCTACTCTAGTAAATGAACAGCAGAAGCTTATACAAACAACAGAAGATCGGCAGGTGAAGTTGTTGCTTATTAATGGTGCATGTCGGAGTTCCAACCTCCTATCAGTGCTTCATTTGCTTGTCCATTATTATCTTATTGGCTGTCAATCATGATTTACCTCATAAATTTGAGTCTGTTATAACAGGTAAAGGTTTATCCTTACAATATCAATGACCTTGAGTTTGCGGATGTGTTGGTTGACATATTCTTAGAGATTAGTTTGGGTAAACCTAAGGATTCCACTCATCTCCGAAATCCTGTTTCTGAACCCAGTCTAGACCTTCATGACGTTTTCACTCTGAATCCGTCAAGCCATGAGACTGTTTATTACAGCCCAAGCAACTACCCAGATGGTCAAGACCAGGTATAGTCAAAAACATTTCTCCATTATAAAAATATTCCAAAATGCAAGGCCTAGTCTCAACAATGTATTATTGAATTGTCTGGAAAGTATCAATTGCAAGTTTGCAACCGTTAAGTTCATCTCGTGACTCAAAAAAACTGCAATAAACATGGTTATGGAATCTAACAAATGCATTTAGGTTATGAATAATCGAAATTTTGTATAAAAATCTAACCAGTTACCAACTAATACTGTGGCAGAGACTTTGCAAAAGACTCGGGCAATATTGCAGCATCTAAGCGATCAAATAGGTAAAGGATTGCCGATAATTGGAGCTGGTCCAGGGACTGGCATATCAACGAAGTTTGAAGAAGCTGGCCTCTTTGATTTAATAGTGGTGTACAACTCTGGGCGCTTTCGCATGGCTGGAAGGGGTTCGCTGGTTTATTGCTTTTTGCTGATGCAACTGCTAAAGTAATTGACATAACCAATTTGTTCTTGTAAACTTATTGACTGGCAGTCCCTAAGTTTACTTTCACACTGCCGACTATCATTATCTTTTATATATAAAATTTTGATTTTTAATAATCGCAACCACCATATGCTTTCACATTGCCACCTAACATTATCTTTTACATATAAAATTTTGATTTTTAATGTTTTTATTGTATATAAATAAGCAGTTAAGTTTATATTATTGAATGTAAGGAATAAAAAAGAAAAACACTAGAGAAAAAAACGAGTTCGAGAGTTTGCAATTTATGCAAGCTTATTGTTTATGAAATAAAACATATTGTTTTATCTCTCCTGAGTGTTTTAAAACCACCACTAGTAGTCTTTCCTACCACCAATTAGTATCAGAGCTTTGTTCGTTAAAAACTAAGTTTTTGAAATACATCTGAATTTTCAAAATTATCAAAAAAACATATTTTGATCATTCCATAGTGTAGGGTTCTTCAATACAAACTGCACGGTGCAAAAATCAGCCTCATCGGACCAAAGAGTGAACCACACGGGCAGCCTGAAGCTGCGCAGCCCACGCGCCAAGAGGAAGAAGACGACTGATGTGCACGCACACCATATATTGAGTCGAGCCGACTGCCTAAGTCGAGCCATCAGCTGAGCCTCCAAGCCATTTATTCAAGTCGTGATCTGCGCCAAGCCTTCAAGCTGTCGGCTAAAGAATATTCATAGCTCAACCCCAGCAAACTGACTAACGTTCAGAATCGGTTTTTTGATTGGTTCAGCCTATTTTGACTCATTTTCAACCAAGTCAAATTGATTCCCTACTATTTTGACCATTCCAGATTCATCTACAATGTTTGTTTTGTCAAATTCAACTCCTAAAATGTGATATAGTCATTCAAAGAATAAAATAACTACAAACAAATACACAAACACTCATTTTGAAGCTGACCAAAGACAATTATGATAATTGGTGTATCAAACTGAAGGCATTTCTTAGCTCACAAGAGTTTACAGATATCATGGAATATGGTAATGATGAACCAGATTCTAAAAAAGCAGAAGATTCTCTACAAGAGTCACATAAGCAAGTCCTCAAAGCCAATAGAAAAAAAGACAACAAAGTCAAGACCATTATTTATCGAAGTCTCAATGAAGCCATATTTTAGATCATCGCTTTTATAGAAACCTTGAAAGAAATATAGGAGGCTCTCTAACAAAAATACAAAGGTGCTGATAGAATCAAGAAAACACATCTTCAATCTTTGTGAGGTGAATTTAAATCATTGCAAATAAAGTCCTTAGAATCTATTTTTGATTATCACACAAGAATTATGATGATAGTTAATCAAATAAGAAGAAATGGAGAAGCCTTCACAAATGCTCAGATTACTGAGAAAATCTTGAGATCCTTGTATCCAAGATTTGATTATGTTGTTGTCGCTATTGAAGAGTCCAAAGAAATGGACAAGTTGACGGTGGATGAGCTTATAGGTTCTTTACAAACTCTTGAACAAAAGATTGTGAAAAGAAATGGAGATAAAATAATAAAGCATGTCTTGCCATAAAAAATGGTCCCTTAAAGAAGGCATATATGAACAAGAAGGACTTCAACAAGTGGATATACCACTTGAGGAAGTGGCCAACAAGGATAAGGAGGATTTCAACGATTTCAAGGAAAATGATCTTAGAATTTAGGATTCAGAGGCAGAGGTGTTAGAAAAAAAAAATACTAGAGGAGGAAGAGGAAAATAAACATTTGCTCCTAGAAGAAGAGGAGGAGTTTACAATAACCAAGACAAGAGGAATATCCAGTGTTATAGTTGTAATCAGTTTGGGCATTATAACATTAAATATCGAAAGAAAGCTTCATCAATGGTAAATGAACAAGCCAACTATGTAGAGGAAGATACTATTATAAGAGGATCAACTACATTATTTGTCCAATAAGGACTAGGTGAGAATCAAGAGAATGTTTGGTATCTAGATTCTAGAGCTAGAAATTATAAGTATGGACCATATGATTTGTTTGTTGATTTAGATGAGACTGTATAAGGACAAGTCATTTTTGGAGATACCTTAAAAGTTCCAGTAAAGGGCAAAACCAACATCCCAATCAGGTTGAAGAATGGATACTATAGCTACATCACAAATGTTTACTATATTCCAACCATAAAGCACAACATGTTGAGTGTATGCCAACTTTTAGAGAAATGTTATACTCTTTTCATGAAGGATTGCCATCTTACAATCAAGGATTACAATGAGATTAATTGCATATATGAAGACGTCTAAGAATAAGATGTTTCCTCTAAACATCTAATATGATACAACAAAGTGTTTAAGTGTCATCACCAATAATAAAAAGTGGCTCTAACACCTAAGGCTTGGACATTTGAATTTTACAAGTCTTAAGATGCTAGCAAGGAAAAAGATGATCAAAGGTATGTCATGCCCTATATTGATCATTCAAATGAAGTCTGTAAGAGTTGTATCCTCAACAAGCACCTCAAAGCTAGTTATAGGTCAACTAGAGTTAGTGCACACTGACATGTGTGGTCCATAAAGCCAATGTCAACTGGACATAATAGGCATTTCCTTACTTTCATTGATGATTATAGCATAAATGCACAAGTATATTTTATGAAGAGGAAGTTAGAAGTATTTGATTGTTTGAAAGAGTTTGTAACAACAATTAAAAAGCAAAGTGACTATAACATAAGAACTCTAAGATCTGATCAAAGTGGAGAATATACATCAAATTACTTTGAAGCCTTTTGTAAACAACAAGGGATTAGGCATCAGACAACACCATCCTCTACACCACATCTGAATGGTGTGGCTAAGAGAAAGAATTGAACTATTCTTGATATGGCAAAAAGTCTACTTAAAGAAAATAAGTTGCCCAAACAATATTGGGCCAAAGCAGTGTAATATACAGTGTATCTACCGAATTGCTGCCCAACCAAAAGTCTGCTAGCTATCACTCCTAAAGAAGCATGGAATGGTCACAAACCAAATGTTACTCATCTTCGAGTTTTTGGTAGTGTGACCTATGCAAAGATCTCATATGCAAGAAGGACTAAACTCGACGATAAAAATGAGAAATGCATCTTTTTTGGATATAGTTATAGAAGGATGAGATACAAACTGTATAATCTCATCACAAAGAAGGTGATTATAAGTAGAGATGTTATCTTTGAAGAAGATAAAACTTGGCAATGAAATAAGGATCAAGAAGAAGTCAAATGTATCAGAATTGATCTAATCCTTAAAGATGAAGTGAAAGTACCAATAGCACTTACAGAAGGTCCAATAATATAAATAGATGAGCCACAAACTCCGGTACACAAATTCCATGTATTTAACAGGAGAAACACACCAACATCAGGATCTTCATCATTATCGTTATCAGCATTCTCATCAAAAGAACCAAGAAAGATGAGAAATATAGAAGATTTGTATGATGTCACTCAAGTCATGAAAGATATAACTCTATTTTATTTCTTTGCAGATAGTGACCTACTTAGCTTCAATGAAGTTGTCACATAAGAGAAATTGATAGAAGTAATGGATGAAGAAATACATGTCATTTAGAAGAATGATACTTGAAAGCTGACTAATCTACCAAAAAAACAAGAAAGCATTTGGTGTTAAATGGGTCTATAAGACAAAGAAGAATACAAAGGGTGAAGTACAAAGATACAAAACAAGATTAGTGGCAAAAGGCTACAATTAGAGAGAATGCATTGACTATAGAAAAGTATTTGCTCCTGTAGCCCAACTAGAGACAATCAAACTAATGATCTCACTAGTTGCATAACATAGACAATTAAAATGTATTGAAAAATACCCATATGAATATAAAGTGTATGTAGAGAAAGAAGATGATGGAAGCACGCTATTTACATGCTTATATGTCGATAATCTAATTTTCACTGGCAACAATCCTATTATGTTTAAGGATTTTAAGAAAAGTATGGTGCAAGAGTTTGAGATTATAGACATTGGTCTAATGACATATTTTTTTGGATTAGAAGTGATACAAAAAAAAAGGGATTTTTGTATCCCAAAGCGGTTATGCCAAAGATATTCTTGAAAAGTTGAAGATGAAAATTTGCAACCGGTATCAAATCTAGTTGAAAATGAAGTGGAATTGAGAAGAGTAAAGTAGAAAATATTGATCCAACCTACTTTAAAAACTTAGTGGGAAGCTTGTGATACTTAACATGTATTAGACCAGATATACTTTATAGAGTAGCACTCATCAGCATATATATGGAGACACCAGATCAGTCGCACTTGAATGCAGCCAAGAGAATTCTCTACTACATCAAAGGAACAATGAATGAAGGTATATTCTATACTTCAAGTAAAAACTTCAATCTTGTTGGATACTCAGATAGGTGATAAGGGAAGAGACCTATATGAAAGGAAAAGCACAGTAGGATTTGTCTTTTTAATTATAGGAGATGCATCTTTCATATGGTCATCAAATAAGCAATCGATAATATCGTTATCAAGTTGTGAAGTCAAGTATGTTGCTGCCAACTCGGCTATATTTCATTTAATATGGTTAAGAAATAAGCTTAAGCATATGGGATTTCCTCAAGAAAATCCTATAGAGATTTATATTGATAATCAATCGGCAATTGTATTAGCAAAAAACCTAGTGTATCATGAAAGAAGTAAACACATTGATACACGTTATTATTTTATCCAAGAGCATGTGAAGAACAAAGAATTTGAACTGATATCTTGCAAAACAAATGATCAAATTACATATATCTTTACAAAGCCATTAAAAAAGAGAGGTATTTATCAAATTAAAGTTCATACTAGGAATGACATCTATCGATTGAGTTTAAAGAGAGAATTTATTATAGTAAACTCAATCTAGAAGATCAAGAAATAAGACAGCCATCAACCATTAACTGACAATCATCAGCTGCATCCATTATCCGCAGCTGCATCCATTATCCGCTTTCACACTACCACCTACCATTATCTTTCAAAGCTACAATTAGTGGTTTTTGTTTTGCTTCCAATTTTTTCTTAAAAAGAGGTGAAACCAAATTTTTGTTTCGCTTTCCTGAATTATTAGAGGTGCTGCCAAAGAGTAGCTAGAAATTTGAGGTTGGGGGAGACGGAAATCATATTGAGATACAAAAATTATTTATAAATAAAATATATATATAGAACAGTAATAGATTTTGGGATAGGCTAAATTCCAACATTTTTTTGTTTAGCTACGAGAAGCCATTTTACAGGGGGGAAATGTACACCTTCTATGAAATAAATATTAATTATTTTGAACTTTGAGGGGCCATGGCTCCCCCCCTGCCCCTCTTAGTCGTGCCCCTGGGTGCTCCCTTTGTTGACTACCATTGTTTGTATAGAGAACAGTCAGTGGCTACTTAGTGCGAACTCATTTTGAAACTTGGTAGGAGAAGGCACTTGGGAAAGAAAAATTTTAGGTGTCATTGGGACAAACAATCTCTGCGTTATTTCACGTATCTTATATCAACGAACCAGGATTTTCTGTTTATAAATGGTGTAAGAATGAGCAGAAACATACAAGAGATTAAGTCTATATAGAGAATCTCCAGTTTTACGTACTAGACGTCTGGCCATTGAAGTTACTACTATATCTGTCTTTACAAATTAAGGTGGACTGCAGAACATTTAATAAATCTGACCTCTCTGCACTGAAAGTGGAGCTACTCCTGTTTTCTTTGTAAATTGTCCCCTGTTTAAGCAGTCATCTAAGTTGCTATGCACTGTTTTTATGATTTTGTTCTTGTTCGAGGTTATTGGAATATTGCCAACTCTAAAGCTAACTGAAGGGATATAGGTTGTCAAGCAGGTACCGGTTCTTGCAGGAGTATGTGGAACAGATCCTTTTCGCCGAACGGATTACTTCTTAAAGCAGGTGGAATCAACTGGGTTCTGTGGGGCGCAAATTGTCATGCATTGGATTCGTTATTGTAAAAAATAATATAAATTATATTTTAATTACTTACTTAAAAGTTTATGTTTTTGAATTGAAATAACTCTTTTACATGATATGAAAACTTTGTTAATCAAGCGGTTGAGTTGAAAACTCATAACTTCCATTTTATTTGATAAAATTATACACAAGGTTTATTTGAATTCATTGAGAAATATTTGCTGTCACTGCTAGAAGCCAACATGCAAACCTTATTATTTCTTCGATTCTTTAATCGAATTCTTTGTCTACTTCAATTTAGAGAAGTATACACGACGTGATGCAACAACAACAGCCATTTAAATAGTATTTTTTCTTACAGTTTTTGATCGAATTCTTTGAATCAGCCGTCCAATGCAGAAAACTCTTCAAACATGTGTAGGCTTGGCCGAGTAGTAAGAATTTCTTATTCAATGGATGTTGATCCCAGAATATCCTATGTTAAAAGAAAGGACAAAAAAAAGGTTGTCAAAATAGTATACTAAATCCTTCTTAAACATCAAATACTCTACTCAGATTGTCTTTTTCCATACGTTGTTCTAAAATATCAACGATAAAACAGTGAAGTGACTTCCTATGAACATTGTTCTGGAACGTCAACGATTAAACAGTAAAGTGATTTCCGCTACGGATGGTTGAGGAGCACCAGGCTGCCAGCCACGAGTTGTTAAATATAACACTCCCCGCAGTGTCATGAACTAGAATCAGAACCAACCTTTCAACTCACAACATCAGGTTACTAAAACCAGAACCACTCTGCAAAGATTGGACCAAAAACATGGATAATTTATGTAGAACTCCAAGAGTTTTCTGCATTGGAACGGCTGATACAAAGCTTGATGAGCTCAAGTTCCTTTCTGAGTGTGTCCGGTCCAATATTAACTCCTTCACTGCCATCTCTTCCTTCAAGGTACCTTCTTTGCATGAAAATTCGAATAATTTTGTGAGTTTATATAATTTGAAACTAGAAATGTACATTCTACTGAAACTTAGTTAAACTGTTCTCGAAGTCATGCAGAGGTCATAACAAATGGATTCTAAAGTTGAAGTCAATAGCATCCACTCTCACTATGTAGATTTTTATAGTGCCATCAATATAAACTGTTAGTTTATCCTTCATGTTGTCTTTTCAAAGAATTTGAATCTTTTTTTTTCTTTTTAAAATGTACTCAATTTCTCTCGATGAGAATCATGGAACAACTTTGACAGAATTATTAATTTTATCTTCTAAATTGGAACCGCAAGGTCATGTAGTCTACATAGCTGCTCCAATTAGTAATTTCCATAAAGAAAACTTTAACAAGTTACCTTGTATGTTTTCAAGTTGTAGTTCAATTTGGAGCTGCCCTTGTATATGATCAGATTTTTTTTATGAAAATGACAGGTAGAAGTAGTGGTTGTTGATGTCAGTTGTGGTGAGAAGGAGACCAAGGATTTAGCAGATTTTATCTTTGTGCCAAGAAAGGATGTTCTAGCTTGCTATTTTGGATCCATTGAGAAATCCCCAAGGATTCTTACAGATGAAAGAGGCAAAGCTGTTGCAACAATGAGTAAAGCACTTGAATATTTCTTGAAGAAAGCTCAGGAGGATCAGGTCCTTGCTGGAGCAATTGGCCTCGGAGGCACTGGAGGCACATCTCTGATATCATCTGCTTTCAGGTCCCTTCCACTTGGAATGCCTAAGGTCATTGTATCTACTGTTGCTAGTGGTCGAACTGAATCTTACATTGGAACCTCAGATATGATACTGTTTCCATCTATAGTAGATATATGTGGGATCAATGGCGTTAGTAGGGTTGTGTTATCAAATGCTGGAGCTGCTTTTTCCGGAATGGTGGTTGGAAGGCTTGCAATTTGTAGACAAGATTGTAGCAATAATGAGAAGTTTACTGTTGGTTTAACCATGTTTGGAGTTACAACTCCATGTGTAAATGCTGTCAAAGAAAGATTGGCAAAAGAAGGCTATGAGACCATGGTTTTCCATGCAACTGGGGTAGGAGGCAGGGCAATGGAGAATCTAGTTAGGGAGGGTCTTATTCAGGTATATTACTTTATAATTCATTTGCGTTCAATGTTGCGTTGCAAGTTCTACTTGAGATATTGCATTTCCTAATCTTGAAAGGCTAAATAAGAGTTTGGAAGGATCGAAGGCCACATAGAATCCTTGTAAGCAGAACTGAAGTGTTTCATCCTCGATGACATTTTTCACCTTCTGATTTTTCTCAGGGTGTGCTGGATATTACCACGACAGAGGTTGCAGATTTTTTGGTTGGAGGCATTATGCCCTGCGATAGTTCCCGCTTTGATGCTATCATAGAGAAGAACATTCCTTTTGTATTGACTGTAGGAGCCTTGGACATGGTGTCCTTCGGAACTAAGGATACCATACCTTCGAGATTCCAGCATAGAAAGATTCATATCCACAATGCACAGGTTATTACTCCCCAGTAAACTCGCTTAACGTCTTTGCCCCCGTTCTGTGCGAAGCACCGATGTAATTTCCTCATATTTTGTCGCTTTCAGAATTCAATCGTCCGGACCACAGTGGATGAGAATAAGAAGTTTGCTGAATTTATAGCTGATAAACTCAACAGGTCACCATCATCAAAGTTCCGTGTTTGCCTGCCACAAAAGGGTGTCTCGGCTTATGATGCACCTGGGAAGCCATGTTATGATCCAGAGGCTACTTCTACACTAATAAATGAATTTCAGAGGCTTGTACAGACTAAAGACGATCGGCAGGTAACAGTATTCCTCGTAAAATCTTGTATCGTAGTTTTCCAACCTACTTTCTCTTCTCAAGTCTTGTACATAATCATCCACGCATTAATCATATAACTAACTGCTCATGGATTCTTTGAAATGGAATTTTCTGATAAATTGCAAGTTTTAATGATTACAGGTAAAGGTGTATCCTTGTCATATCAACGACCCCGAATTCGCAAACGCATTGGTCGACGCATTTTTAGAGATTAGTCCATCGCACCTCAAGGATTCCGTGGGGCATCACACATAGATCGGCTGCCTATTGAACAAGCTAGCGAAAGTTTTGTGTGTTTGTCATGGTTAAAGTAAGGCACTTCGTGGATGCCGTCTTTCCTTTTTACCCTTCCGAACTTAAGAGTGAGGGGGCATTATGAGCTAAAAATTAAGAATTTACGTGTGCTTAGTATGGCTTGTAGTGTTTCATGAGGCGTACACTAACGTTCCCTGAAATGTAATGTGTTGTGCTAATAAAATGGATTCTTCTATAATTACTTAGATCAAATGAAGAGAAGTAGATCAATTAAAATTGTTTAGGTTTAATTTTGTTCAACTACGTGAGAGAACTATATTGATATAATCACTAAATAAAATTTAGGCAAGTAGAATAAAAGTTATCTTTTTTAAAAAACAAAGCAGTATGCATACAAACTTAAAAAAACAAATTGAATTATATAAATTATTGTTTCTTAAACATACATTTAAAGGACATACATATATAGGAAGCAATATATTTAAATAAATTGTTTAGTAATACTTGTTTTTAATTTAATTCAAATAAAAATATGTTGTTACCATAGATCAATTCTTTGTTCTTAAGTATTTATATTTATAGCTCATCTCTTAGTGTAAATAAAATGATTGCAACCAATTTTTTGGGATTTCAACAACACAATCTTTTTTAATTACACTCCTAAACAAGGTCTACCAAGAAAATATGACTTAAAATCTATCTCTAAAGGACAATAATCTAATCCCTAGAACATATCGGAAAATAAGAAAGAAATAAGCAGAAATTGAGGGAAAAAAAGTGATAATAACATAGAAGAATAGAAGAATGAGTTACTACAATGTATGCAAAATATCTCTCATTCAACCTCTTTTATACTAATTTTTGGAATAAATTAAAAACTTATGCAAAATTAATTTTAGTAATTAATTACTAGAATTAATTCTCATCATTTTTCTTAATTACTAGTCGTAATCAAATAAAAAAATTACATGACAATTTTTGTCCTTAAAACCAGACTTTTTACTTAAAAAATAAACTTGTTCAAGTAAAAGGTTACTATTTAGATTGTTCATTCATAAACTGGATAAACAAAATAGATTAGCAAAAAAATAATTCTTTATGTGTCAAAAAATTATTTTATAGCAAATCCAAACCTAGACACAAGTTTAAGTCAGATCTAGGACCCAGGATCTGAGGTCAGAGACCTGTGCCCATGCCTAGCTAAGCCAAACAAGTGTACGAAGTCAAGTTTGTTTAGGTCCTCTCCCCTCTAATAACTTTGGTACCTTATCAGCCCATTTTGAATTCTCAATTTTTCATAATATATATATGTTGTAGGAAAATATTGTATTCTTTCAATATCTGATATCTGATAGAGAGTTTTGAGTTTCACAAAATATGTCAATTAAGGATTCTTTTAAACCAATTTTTCATTCACCCATAATTTATTTTAATATTGTTAATATTTTATGTTAAGGTACTTTTCTTGGAGAATTATTTCCAATAAATTTTTAACCCTAAAAATAAATGGAATCCACTTTAAATTTGGCATCAAATATGTCCATTAACCATGTTTTTAAAATAAATTTTTAACAATCTCTCACATGAATGGAAATTATATAACCAGTATATAAAGACTCAAAGATTTATAAAGAGATAGTGAGTTGGAGGATCATTACATCAAAATAGGTAATTTTTAGCTTTGAACATTTCTTAATAAAATATTATCGGATGTACTCAACTAATTAGTAAACACAATGTCTTGAATATTTAGCATTTTATGTAAACCAAGACAATAGTACTTACATAGTTCTTTACTTAGATAATTCCTCAGTTCTTATGGTTGTTTTCATTTTGATCCTAAACAACTCTTGAATTCATGAGTGCTTTAAATAATTTAAGCTTTTCATAAATTCTTAAAGAAATAGTCATATTACTCACTTATATAGGTGATCTTTCATTATAAATATTCTGTTATATTCCACTTGGTATACCAAGATATAAAAATTAATAAGAGCACAACTCACATTTTATCATGCAGTAGCTAGCACTCTTTTTAATTATAGGTATGGACATTAAATAATAATTTCTTAGGACTATTAAAAATATTACATGATTTAGTTTTCTCTTTGAACTTAGCTCTTGTGATCTTCAGTCAACTAGGTATGATTAGAATTACTACACTATTTTATCTTTAAATGTTTTGAGTATATTCTCCTTGGTGAATTATATAAAACCTCTCTGAAAACCCTTCAATTCTGCAATATTTTTATTTAACTTTACAATGGAAACAATCTCATTAGAAAGCAAGTGTTTAATAGTATTATGTATACGACATATATGTCTAGACTTACCATTATACATGCTACTTTGTGCCCTTTTTTATTAATGATTGATTGTCGCATTTGACATAAATCGCTTACACTAGTTTTGGCTAATATGGAGTATCCTTTAAAAAATTCTAGAGTCACTTAGCTTCCTCTATAACTTTATTAAAAGCAATAAAATTTGATTTCATAGTGCATCTTGCAATACACATTTTAAAAAAGGATTTTCATTACATAGTTACTCTATCAAGTATGAGATATATCCACTAGTGGATTTCAAATCCTTAATATTGGGTACTCAATTTGCATCATCATACCCTTCTAGTACTTTCGGGTACCTAATATAGTATAACTCATAGTCCACAATGTGTCTTAACTATTTAAGTACTCTATTTATTATTTTTCAATGATTCATACTCGGATTACCGGTAACTCTACTCATTTTACTAACTAATATGTAATATTTATTATTCTCTCTTTTTTTTCTTGCAATCTTATCTTTTTTCTTAATTTTATCTTTATATTTTTTTCTTAGTTATCTAGACTGCTTTTGAATCAAACAAATCAATTGAATCATTGTAAGGCAACTCTCATATAATTTAATTTTAAACCTGGGCTAGAAAAGGAGTCGATTTGAGAGTTTTTCGTTTAGTTTTGTTATCTTTTTTTTCTCAATTTCATCTTTATATTTTTTTATCGGTCATCCAAGTTGTTTTTGAAATGGCTAAGTTGAATGGGTTATGTTGAAACAACACCCACTTGATTTAATTTTAAACTCGGGCTAAGCAAAATGTTGAGTCAAGAGGTTTTAAGATTGACATATTGAGCCGCCGGGTTTAATAACAATACCAAATAATTCTCTATGACCTTAACATTTTTTATTAATTTTAAAAAAACTTTGATCTAATCTGCAGCATAACGCAGGCATACAAACTAGTATTTACTATATTTATAAATATGAGAAGTTGTAAATTCAAAAAAATAATGATTAATTCAACTAATAAAATTGTTGGATTTCTTAAAAGCCATATATATGCAATGGAAATGATAATTTTTTTTAAAAAAAAAATAAGTCCTAAGATTTCGTTAAACAATTTAGAGTTCTTTAGGGTTTGAATAAAGATTACGTGAACATTAGATCTTCTTTTTTAGGTGTGATCAACTTCTTTAAGGTTAAGTTGTTGCAAACCAGAAACAGTTCAAAAATCTGGTCTCTAACAGTAATCCATATAAATCTCTAGTGAGAAATCTCCTAGAACTCCTTTTAAAAGAGAGGAGTGGTTATGCCTTTAAATGTTAGTTCTTTGTTTTTGTGTATCTCTATACGTATGTTTTGTAACATTTGTACAACTCTTTATATATATATATATATATATATATATATATATATATATATAGAAAGAGAGAGAGAGAGAGAGAGAGCGCGCTTAATAACTCTATAAATTGAAAAATATCACTTTACCCCTTAAATAATATCACATAAATTATTTCAAGATAATTTTAAAAATTTATTCAATGAAGTCCTTACTTGATTTTTCCAGGTCTATAATTGTAATTCCCTGTATAAATTACATTATAATCCTCAATTTCTAAAACTTATTTACTATCAAGTCATGATTAATAATCTCAGTTTAATTTCTAACCAACAACTCTTAATATGTTGGTCCAAATATAAATCATAATTATAAATTAAATATTTTAATTTATTATCAATTTAACAATTAATTGATTTATATTTAAAAATCAATTGCATTGTCTAGCAACATGTCATAATCTTCTATATATAAAAAGCCATGAGTTTTGACATAACCTTTCAGTAAATAGTTTCTCAATGTAATTATTATCCCTTTATCAAGAACATTCTGATTTAAATATTATAACATAAAGTGTATTAGCTTATTAAATCATGTTTATTTTTAATATTATAATTATTTTATAACAAAATATAGTAAAGATTAATTAGGGTGTAAATCTACGAGAACATGGCTGCAAACCTGTTGTTGTTAGGGTAGGGTAGCAAACCCACCTAGGATAATGTTGTGTATCGTTTACAATGTTAGTTTGTTTCCTTTATTGTCAATCACCGTAAAAGTAACATGTGATGTATGGAGATAGATGCCCATGCTAATTACTGCAAATTAGGGCACTCACATCAATTAATAATACGATAATTACAACAAAAGTAGGGTGGCTGGTAATAGAGGTGATTATTTTTAGTTCGGTTTAGTTTTTATTAAAAAAATAATTAAATTGAATTTAAAAAAAAAAAAAACCAAAACCAAACCGAAACCGGGTCAAACCGACCAGTTTCGGTTCGGTTCGGTTCGGTTCTGTTTTTTTAGTGCAAAAACCGGTTCCAACTGGTTTGGCTCGGTTTTTTCTGGTTTGGGCTCGGTTTTTTCCGGTTTGGCTCGGTTTTTCCGGTTTGGCTCGGTTTTTTTCGGTTTTTTCCAGTTTTGGTTCGGTTCGGTTTTTTCAGTTTTTTGCTTATAAAACTGAACCGAACCGAACCTGCCAGTTTTTTTAAAATTTTAATCGGTTTTTTTTCAGTTCGATTTTTTCAATTATTTTTTTTTGGTTTTTTCGGTTTAATCGATCTTTCAATTTTTTTACTCACCCCTAACTTACACATGGCGCCTAAAAGGCGTTGGTTCTGTAACTTGAAAACTCAAGCAGACGTGCAGGTATTTCGGCTCCATGACCCGAGCCTAGCCACCAACTAAGCTTGGCTGGGCTTGGCTGGTAAGCAGGCCTGATTAGGGCTGTTGCCACCCAAGCTGGGTTAGGCCTAGTTGGTTGATAGGCCTAGTTGGTTGATAAGCTGGGTAATCGATCTTTCTCGTCTTGCTTCTTCTGATTTCCAAACTCAAAATGGTGGCTCCAAAGACACGCGTTTGAGTCATTTGGAATGTGCTAATCCTGTTCTAACTTCTAACATCTGCAACTCTTATTTTTCGATTTCATTTTTATTTATAAAAATAGTTAAATTAAAATTTTATAAAAAATAAAATTAAAATTAGTTTCAACCGATTATTTTATATTAAAAATAAAAAACTACATTTTTTTTGTGATTTTTTGGACTTTCTAATAAATTTTATGATGGGTTTGGTTTCGGTGCCGTTTAGTTTTTTTTAGTTCGGTTATTTTATATTATTTAACTAACTGGTTCGGTTTGGTTAAAAATTTTTGATTTCAAACTTATAAAACTAAAACCAAACTTAACCAAATATTTTTTAAATATTCTAATTAGCTTAATCAATTTTTTAGCATTTTTTTTACATTAAATAAAGAGTGGGTATGGCCCTTTTGCTCTCAAAAAGTACATAAAATTGAAAATATTTACAATAAAAAACAAATTTACAATAAACAATGGGCTTCACTTCGACCTTTGGTGGAGGGTTTTCCAGACAAAAAGTTAGGTCTGCACTACTTATATAATAACAAAAAACTATTTTAGAGAGTCTCATCGATCCACTTCAATATGCGGACGACACCAATGGATTTCGAAACGGCATGCACTCACTATTCGAGTGCGAGATCCATATATGCATGTCACATACATCTTTTTCTTTTTCTTTTTCTTTTTTGCTTCTTAAAAAAATCAAATCTCAAATTTCCAAGAATTATAAAGTATAAAATTTGACAACATCTTCCAGCTTAAAATATAAATTTTGGTAATTTCTTGTGGTTAAGAATTATAAAGTTCCATTTCAATATATTAGATGCAAAATTTTCATGTAGATCAACCACACTAAAATATTTTTTTGATGCATTTCCGAGCAAAAAATACTTTAAAAAACAACTGCTATTATACTGTCAAACACCCTCTAAGTAAAAGATAGACAGGATTAGGCTACGTGCCACCTAGTTGTGTTGTAATTTTTTTTTAAAAAAAAGGCAAAAAAAAAATGATTGTTAGCGTATATATCTTATATTTAATCAATTTGTTACATTTGATACTAGTTTTATTCATGTAAAACATATTTATATTTAATAAAAGTTTTTTTATCTTTAATATTCACAACTCTAATTAATACACAATCTTAAAAGAGTATCGATCATGAACAATGATTTGATGCTATATATATATATATATATATATATATATATATATATATATATATGAAAAACAACATCTATTGTCATAAGTTGAGGTTTGAGTAATACTTATAACTAATATGTAGGTGCTTCTAAGAAGGCATGTACACCGAACTGACCGATATGAAAAATTTATATGGAGAGATCATTTGTGTCTATGGAAAGGCTCACATAATAATTGTGTAAGTGATCCTTAAATTTGAGATCATTAAGTTATCTTATACAAGGAATACAATGCTTTGATACTAACTACATATTGCCTTAATTAAAAGTAACAAAAAGAAATTCACCCGAGTTTATCTAAGCCATCACATAGGTGAATTCTTAAAAATATTTCCTCCGAAAGAACCGAACATGATAATTTTTTATCATTTGGCTGAGAAAAAATCAAACCAAATCTATAAACTAGTTGTGGGACTGAAATAACTCATGGAAAGTAGACTGAAAAAAATCGCAAAGCTCAATTTTCAAACCAACCTAATATTGAAGGACTAAATTTTTTTTAAAAAGTAATGAAAATAAAGGCCCGAGTCAAACCTGGTAAACTTGATGAATCCATGACCCGAGACACTATAGAAAAAAAAAGTAAAAAAAACAAAGAATATCAAGTTCCAATGAACCTAATGATAATGGATGAAATTTAAGAAAAACTGATTGAAGCCAACCCAACTCAACCTTCAGAACTTATGACATAGATCATGAGGACGAATCACAGCATAAAAGACAAACCTTAATAAATAATAGTGTAAAATTCCATACAAGTTAAAATAATTAGGAATAAACTTGAAAAAAAAAATAAAAAAGGAAAAAAAATGTAGATTTAAAAATAAACGAGAACCAAACTTGACACAAAAAGAAAATCAAATCAAATCAAATCATAAGGGATGGAATTGAAAAACAATTTCAATTAATAAAAAGATAAGAAAAAACTTAAAATAACAATCAAAATAATAAAGATCAAATTTGATATAAAAATAAAATGTCAAATAATGTAATTGAAAATAATAATAATTCAATAAAGTATTCAAAAGATAATACGTTGCAATTAAAAAAAATAAGGATCAAATCTAATATAAAAACCAAATATCAATGGATAAAATTAAAACAAAACTAACTCAATAAATGATTTAAGACCATATACATTGCCATAAAAATTAAACTCCTAATTAGACTCAACAAACAAATAACAAGACTTTTTATTTTTTATTTTAGTTTTTGCAATGACAAACATGCTTTTCTATAAGAGAAAATAGGAAAGAGAGAAGAAAAAATATGTGGTTAAAATTTAACTGGTTTTTTGACAGCGTGCACCTCCCCACTATGATAGGAGCTGTGAGACGCATCAAATGTTATCTAGGAAGATGGCATTCAAAGTTGTTTTAACATCACACCCCCCACCCGAAAGGTGTGGGTGGCGCCAATTTACTGGCGCATGCCACTTTTTAGTTTATATATATATATTTATTGAAGTTAATAAATTTCACCATGCTTGGCACCTCCTCTGAATTTATCGAGCAGGAATGCGGATGCTCATCCTCTCTCCCAAGTAAACAAAGAAAAAGACTTTTGGTTGATATTACAAGGAGTAGAACGAGGACTTTGTCTCCAGAGAGGATAAACCAAAAAGAAACCTTTTAGTGTCCACATTTATAATCAAATCCCAATTTCACAACGATTAATATAATATGTACGAGCTTGACCATGAATGACCCTTCGCCGAGGGTGACGAGGATGATTCCTTTCTCAGCCGAAAGGTAGCGCGAACCACGGTCCCTTTTCTTTGTGGTCTCATGATAATGAAAGACTTTAGCTGAGCTGAGGCAATGGTAATAAAAGATCTTAAAAAGGGAGCTCTTCACTAGTCATGATTTTATAAATTGCTTAAACTGTTGTATTGAAAATATTGTTTTTAACTTGATAACAAAAAAAAAAAACAATTATGTTTCTAAATAACTAAAAGCAAAAAAAAGATTAAAATGTACTTTCCGAATAACTTGCAAGTTCACCGCCTATATTACTCGTGATTTTCAACACTCCATCTAAAAAAAAAACATGCAATTGGATGCTAATTTCAGTTTAGAAGGACTCAATTGTGAAAAATAAAAGTTTAAGAATTAAAATAAAAACTTAAAAAAATCACTATTCTAACTCAGTGTGATTTGTGATAGGATAAACAATATTTTGTGCTACAGTAAAAACCTTATTTGTTGTAGTTTCTTTTAATCTGTTGGTATTCAAAATAAAGTTTAGTTGTTGATAGGATATTTTTTACAATGAATCATATAGTTGTCTTGAGCTAAAAACTATGTATTGATATTAGCACTGTCTACTTAGCATATTTGTCTCGTCATGTATATGATTGATCTTCACTGCCACTGCAGATCGACAATGCCAATCTTGAAAGAAATGTGAAGGGATCTCAACAAAATAATTGAAGTTTCCTTCTGAGCTGTGTAAGAGTATCTCCAATAGGAGATTCTGTTGAATTGGTAACATAACTTTTATAGTGCGTGTAATTTAATGGTAAAAAGTATTAAATTATATTTTAATATATTTAATGTATAATTATTTTAACAATTTAATATTACCCGAATGATTTAATGAGTCTAAAAATAACTTAAAAAATTCTTAATTAATTTAATATTAAATGATAAAATTAAAAAAAATCAATTAAAAAAATAACTTGAGTCAATTTGGGTGAATTCGCAAAACTCGTGATACAAATAATAAGATCAAGATAATCTTATAAAAAATAAACTAAGAAATATATATTTAAAAAAATTAAAGAAAAAAAAAAGCTAATGAAAAAAACTATTAAATATTGTTTTAATATTTTTATAAGATAGGTAAGAATATGGTTTTCGTAATAAAAATGGTAATGGTTAAATAACATTTTATTCCGTACTCCTTTTAAAGTAGACTGACAAAATAAATTTTATTATTATTATTTTTAACTTTCCATTCAGCATCTAAATTGAGTACTGAACACGTACTAGCTAATAATAGAGCGCAGCATTGAATCTTTGAACTTCCTTTTTTACCTACCCCCGGTAAAAAGTCCAAACGCAAAACTTGAAACGCAACTCTCTTTTGGGGAAAAGGTGCAGCAATAATCATGCAATATTGAGGTAAACTTCTTACGAAAATTATTCTTGGCATAGACTAATTTCTACCGTTGTATTCAATAAGCATAGGAAAAAAAAAAAAAAAACAAAAGATAGCAGAGACCTCCATTTTATGCTGTACTAGCACGTGGGCGAGGCTCCGTAGACATAATATTAGCTAGAAATTTGGAAGCTTTAATTTACTTGTTTATGAAGTTTAGGAACAAAGACTACCTAGTCCCTACCTCACTCTGAAAATAAGTGGTCTTTTCGGAAAATTAATGACAAAAACAAAATAGAATTCATATGGGTTTTTATAGCGACAAATAATTTTGGGAGCGAGCGAGGGAACAGTCTTACTAGATGAGTAGAATGATCATGCATCATGATAGGGTTCATATTTTATGTGATGGACCCTAGGTGATGACAAGAGTGATCACTAAACCAATATGACCTGCCCCACTTTTTTTGTTCATCAGTAGGCTATTCAAAGCAAATCTCTTATCATTTCTAGGGTTTTTTTTTCCTTGGAAATTAACTAATACCTAACAAAAAAAAAAACTAAAAAAATATAGGATTTTATTGTAATTCTTCTTTCGAAATATTATTTATTGTAATAGTTTTGTTTTTCAATTTTAATTTTATCTTTCAATATTAGATTTATTAGGAATTAAACTTAGTTTTTTTAATTTGATTTTTATGAGGTTATTCTAGTTTCATGACTCGGACCGCGGGTTTGACGAGTTTGGTCAGTTAACTCGAGGTGACTACAATTATTTTTATCATTTTTTAATAGATTTTTCAATTTTAATTACATCCTTCAACATTAAGTTTTTTAAGGATTGAACTTCATAATTTTTTAATTTTTTTTATAAGATTATCTCAATCTCATGACACGAACTGCGGGTTTGACAAGTTAACTCAGTTGACTTGAGTTTTTTTTCTCATTTTTCTAATTGACTCTTTTTTTCTCAGTTTTATTCTTCAACACTGGATTTATTGGGAGTTAGGTTTTATGATTTATTTTAGTTTACTTTCTATGAAGTTATCATTATCTCATAACTTGGATCACAAGTTTGACAGGTTAACTCGAGTTCACTTAAGTCGTTTTTTGTGTCATTTTCTTAATCGATTTTTTTTTATTTTATCTTTCAACATTGGATTGATTGAGAATTTGACTTCATGATTTGTTTCAATTGTTTTCTATTGGGTTATCACAGTTTCATGACCCGAGTTGCTGGTTTGATCGGTTACCTTAAGTTGACTCGGATCATTTTTTTATCCATTTTTTAATTGATAAAAAGTCTTGGGACAAAATTGATAAAAAAAAACAATGAAATTGACATAAAAAATAAATCTTTTAACACAACTCCTTATCTAACTCGAATTTAACATTAAATCACATAAGATTTACCCTGACATGATCCAGTCGACTTGATCTATGTAAAAGTAAGCTGGATGATTGTTGAAAAAATATATATGAGAATGAAATTTGATAAAAAAAAAGATTGTATTAAAAAAAAAGGAGCTTTACTGTATATGAATAATGAAGTTTCATAATTTAGTTGATTTAATCGATCAAAGCCATCTTGAATTTGAATGATTGTTAAAAAAAAATTCCTATGATAAAAAAAAATAAAAAAAAAAGAAAAAAAAAATGAGAGAAGGGGTTGAATTGGAAAAATAATAATAATAATAAATAGTGAAGCTACAGGATGCTTTTCAAGTTTTTTAAATATTGTACAAGGTAATTTCCACTCGCTTTTATCCCATCTTGAGCAGGGTGTCTTTTCCGAGGATATATCTCTCCTTTAGCTTCAAGTGGTCTATCTTCGTTCCCAAATCCAAGTTTGCGATCATGTTTTCTGGCAAAGAGTTTCCTTCTTCATCATCATTCTTGGCTGCCTATGCCTCCATGGCTGGTTCCATAATGATGGCTCAATCCATCGCCAATCAACTAAGCCATCTCATACCCCACCATGTCAGAAGCTACCTTTCATCAACTCTTCGTTACTTCTTTAAGCCTCAATCTCCTATTCTTACCTTAGTCATTGACGAATCCACAGGAATTGCTCGAAACCAAGTGTATGATGCATCCGAGACTTACTTGTGCACTAAGGTTAGTCCCAATACAAAAAGGCTCAAAATTAGCAAAACCCCAACAGAGAAGAATTTGACGATCAAGCTTGAAAAGGGTGAGAAAATCGTTGATAATTATGAAGGGGTTGAGCTTCAGTGGAGATTAGTATTTGCAGAAGCTGAAAAGAATGACTCCCACAATCCCTTTCAACCAAGGAATGTTGAGAAACGATGGTTCGAGCTAAGCTTCCACAGGGATCATAAGGAGACAATACTGGGGTCTTACATCCCTTATATTCTTGAAAGGGCAAAATCCATAAAAGAAGAAGTAAGAGTCTTGAAGATGCACACTCTTAACAATTCACAAGGCTATGGAGGAATCAAATGGGAGTCCATAAATCTTGAACATCCAGCAACGTTTGAGACTTTGGCTATGGAGCCAGACCTGAAAAATATTGTTATAGAGGATTTGAATAGATTTGTCAAGAGGAAGGATTTTTATAAGAGAGTAGGGAGGGCTTGGAAACGTGGGTACTTGCTATATGGGCCACCAGGGACTGGCAAATCAAGCTTGGTTGCTGCCATGGCTAATCACTTAAAGTTTGATGTGTATGATTTGCAGCTTGCAAATATAATGCGGGATTCTGACCTGAGAAGATTGTTCCTGGCAACTGGGAATAGATCGATACTTGTGATTGAAGATATTGATTGTAGTCTGGATTTGCCTGATCGAAGACAGGTTTCTAAAGATGGAGATGGTCGAAAACAGCACGATGTGCAGGTAACAAATGCTGCTGTTAGATTTTATTTGTTTTTTTACTTGATTTTCGACGATTGTTAGGTAGCTAGGCATATTATTCATTGTTTGTTTCTTCTTCTTTTTACCGACCAGTAAGTTAATTGTTTTGCTCATTTTTCCCCAAGCCCACCACTGCCCAAACATTACAGGCACTCCTACCACCTCCCCAAAGATCAGTTGATCATCCTTCCACCATCAACTCCCACACTACAAAAAAGATGTTAGAATTCTTACTTCCGAAGATTCGATTAGTATTTTGCTTACGGTGGAAAAACTTGGCGTGTCCAAATGATGATAGGGACAAATTATATTATGTGCTAAATGAAATGTATCCACATATTGGTCACCCTCAGGCCCTCATCTCTTTTACTAGAACCATCGCTATCAAAAATCCTGGTAGATCCACTTTTTTCTCATGCGGGAAACTCTCTTTTTATTATCAGTGGATGGGTAAAGTCATTTTGATGACTTATGGCTGACATAGAAAGGCCTTTGTGCCAAGAACTCGCCCTACATATATTTTACCTTTTCTGGTCAAGTCTCTGCATTATTATTGCATTATACGTCCAGAACATGCACCCACTGAAAAGCATTTTAGATGGGCATCATGACAAAACATGTAGGAAAAGATGGATTGGCATATTATAATTGTTAAGCCAAGTACGCAAACGAGTCTGCAATTGGTTTAAGGCGATGTTTGTTTTTTTTTATATTTGTTTGTCATTAAAAAGTTGGTCAATAAAAAATATTTTCCGGTCAATGAAAAACACTTTCCAATCAAAGAAAAATTTTGTTTAGTTTCCAGGAAAGTGTTTTCCCTTTTGGCTGTGTTTGTTTTCCGGAAAGTGATTTCCGGGAAACCACTTTCCAAATTTTCCTGTGTTTGTTTGCCATTAGAAAAGTTGGTCAACGGAAAACACTTTCCGGTCAACGGAAAACACTTTCCGGAAGTTGTGAAAAATTTAGAAATGTCATTATTTGCTGATTATATCAAATTTGATCCTCAAACTTTTGATTGCTATATATAATTTGTTTTGTATATTTATTTTTCAATTCCATCTCTTAAAAATTAATTTTTATATTAATTTTGGTCCTTATTTTTATAATTGCTATTTGCTTTTTCCTTATTATTTTTTTATTGAATTTTTTTATCTATCAAATTTGGTCCTCATTCTTTTGATTGTTACTTATTTTATTTGAAATAATTTATGAAATGTTAATTATTATTATTTTAATTTATTCACCTTTCATTTTTTTTTAATTTTTTAGATTTGATCTCTATTATTTTGATTATTATTTATTTTATTTGAGATAATTTATGAAATTAATTTTTTTTTCAATTTCATTCTCATTCAACTTTTTAATTTGTAAGATTTGTTCCTCATTATTTTAATAAATTTGAGAAAAATAAAACATTAATAAGTTATTTTCCAGCTCATTTTCCATGACATAACCAAACACTGGAAAGTGTTTTCCAACTTATTTTTTATTACACTACCAAATATCGGAAAATACTTTCCCAGAATTCACTTTCCAAAAAAAAACTACTTTCCAGCAAACAAACGGGCATAAGATTCTCTCCTCTCTCATATGTCACTAGGATGCTGGCACAAGTCTTGATCAGTCTTGTATATGCATGCGTTTCTCTTAGCACCATGATTATTTTATTTAAAAGACAATATTATTTTGTTCGACAGTATTATCCATGAACTCCATTTCTTTCCAAGCGAGAGAGATTTAAAAGTAGCAACTAGAGCTTTCAAAGATTACTAAGTAATGACAAAGTGAGAAAGCTTTCCAAGTCCAGCATACCACCCATTTCATTACTCTGAAGCAGACCTTGTTCTAAACTAAAACAGAAAGATTGAGAGACTAGCACTATCGATGCTACATTTTAGATCCCTATACTACATTGACATGAGCAATCGATCAAATTAACTTGGATAATCATCAATTAATATTGGTGTTGTACGTAAACCATCTCTTTGTTGATAACGTTAGTGGTTCAATCCTAATCTAATTATCTGTGTTTTATACAGTTGACACTGTCCGGCTTACTTAACTTCATAGATGGATTATGGTCTAGTTGCGGGGATGAAAGAATCATCATATTTACCACCAACCATAGAGATAGGCTAGACCCTGCTCTGTTGCGTCCGGGACGCATGGACATGCACATTCACATGTCCTACTGCACAACTCATGGGTTTAGAGTGCTGGCCTCCAATTACCTGGGCATTAATGGTTATCATACACTCTTTGGAGAAATCGAGGACCTGATTAAAACTACAGAGGTCACCCCTGCACAAGTGGCAGAGGAGCTAATGAAGAGTGAAGATTCAAATATTGCACTTGAAGGGGTTGTGAAACTACTGAAGAGGAAGAAACTGGAAGGCGATGAACTTTTCGATGAAGGTGCTAAAAAGGTTGGGATTCAAGAAGCAAAAAGGCAGAAAGTTGAGAACAAGCGTAGAGTATCAGTTAGAATTAACAGCGGAAAGAAGACCAACAAGAGAAGATGTTCCTAATCTGTTATTGCAAGAGAAGATGCTATCGGCTAGGTTGATGAATGTTTCAGGCAGCAGGAAATTCCCACTCCGAAACTGTAACGGAAACTTTTATTGCTTTGTAGCCTAAAAAATTATTAGTACAAATGGTAATCCTGTTTCAAAGTTTGATTGCAATAACTAAAGGGGCTGTTTTTAACTTAGTGATTGTTTGTTAATGTAGAAGCTTTTGAATTATTGCAAGTATGATAAATGTTTTTATTAATATATCCCTTATTTATCTTAACTAATGAATTATTTTTAACTGAAATCATTGTTTATGTTGAAAAAATATATTTTATAATTGTTAAAATAAGTTTTTTAAAAAATATCAAAATAGTATGTCCATATTTTGTGTAATTGAAATATAAAAAAATCATATTTATAAACTTATGTTTAAAATACATTTAAATTTTTTTAATAATAAAAAATTGATTTAAACCAAATTGTCATGAACAATTTACTATTATTATTTTTATATTAAAAATTGATAATAATATTTAAACATTACGTAAAAAATAAAGATTAAATGAATATAGTAAAAAAAATTTGGATGGTAAAAAAACAAGGAAAAAACTTAAAAAAAGGGAGAAGGGCCAGAGTAGCACTTGACACCAAACGCCAAGAGCTCGCGTGCCTAGCCCTGATTTAATTTGTTTGAGAAAAAAAAAAGTTAAAGACGACAAGTCATCTATAAAAAATTAAAAATGAAATGTTGTCATACGCTCTCGAACGCGCAATGCCGCGCGTGTCTATGCTAAATGAATCACAACATGGAATTATTATAAGCCGAGTAAATATTATATTATAACATACTCTAAATGATGTTGGGAATTACTATTTTCCCACACTTAAAAGCATTGTAGATTACAACAGTAATTCATAATGCTTTTTTCCTTTCTTTTTTTTTCTAATTTTTTTTTCAAAGTTTTTTTTTTTTAAATTACTTTTTTTTTTCAACTTTCCTATTTTTTTTCATTTATTTTTTTTTGTTTTTTTCAGAAATATTTTTGTTGATTTTACTTTTTAAATATTGACCTGGTTAAAATTTTTGCTTTGTAATTTTTTTCTTTAAAATACTGTGGATTGTTGCGATGTTTTTCCACATAGTTTTTCTATTTTATTTCTTTATTTTTTAAAATTATATTTGTCGATTTTTTTTTTAATATGGAGCTGATTGAAAATTTAGTTTTGTAATTTTTTTCTTTAAAACATTGTTAATTGCTACAGTGTTTCTCCGCGTGGTTTTTTTTAATGGTTTTCTCTGAAATTATCTTTTGTTATTTTATTTTTTAATATTGAGCTGATTAAAAATTACAGTTACAATATGTAAGGAAATCACTGTAACTTTCCTCGAAAATTACTGTTGATTGCTACAGTGTTTTTTCCCATATGGTTTTTTTTCTGTTTTTGTTATGTTTTTTCCTAAAATTATCTTTGTCAATTTTATTTTTTAAATATTAAGCTGGTTAAGAATTGCAATTATAAGTAAATACAAGTTTTTCCTCACAAAACACTATGGATTGATACAATTTTTCCTCACATGATTTTTTTCTAGTTTCTTTTGTGTTTTCTTTTTTGTAATATTTTTTTTCAAAATTAACTTCGTCGATTTTATTTTTTTTAATATTGAGTTGGTTAGAATTTAACTTTGTAATAAAGCTTAATTATGTGGGGAAAACATTATAGCTTTACTCATAAAACATTGTTGATTGCTATTGTTATAATTTTTTTCAAATTATCTTTTTCAATTTTATTTTTTTAATATTGAGTTATTTGTGAATTACAATTACAAGTCATTACAACTAAGGCTAAATCATGTGGGGAAGCACTGTAGTTTTCATCACAAAACACTGTGAATTGTTACAGTGTTTCCAACATGATTTTTTTTCTTTTTTTGGTGTTTGTTTTGTTTTTTTTTTCTAAAATTGTCACTGTCGATTTATTTTTTTTAATATTGAGCTGATTAAGAATTTAGCTTTGTAATTTTTTTTCTTTAAAACACTATGAATTGTTGCAGTGTTTTCCCATGTGATTTTTTTATGATTTTTTCCAAGATTATCTTTGTCGATTTTTTTTTAAATATTGAGTTGGTTAAGAATTATAATTATAATAAAGCTAAATCATATGAGGAAAGCGTTGTAGTTTTTCTCACAAAACACTGTGGATTGCTACAATATTTCTCTAAATGGTTTTTTATTTTATTTTATTGGGAAAAGCGCTATAGTTTTCCTTACAAAACATTGTCAATTGCTGCAACGTTTTTTCTCATAGGTTTTTTTCCTTCCAAAATTATCTTTGTTGGTTTTTTTTTTTATATTAAGTTGGTAGATAATTTAGTTTTGTAATTTTTTTTTATTAACTGAAAAGCTAAATCATGTGGCGAAAGCACTGTATCTTTCCTCACAAAACACTGTAGATTGCTACAAATCATTTTGTTCAGTCTCTAAGTTTTTGTTCACCAACACAACTTTTTTTTTTCATCATGAAATATTTGTTCCATCATACCTTTAATTTCTATTATTTATCTAGCGCTGGTTCACAATTATAACACTATTAAGTGTATTTTTTTATAAGCCCGCGGCAGCGCGCGGACATGTCATCTCGTATCTATTAAAATGCTTCACTATTTATATAAATAGTAAATCAGGTAATTTTACTGAAAGCAACCGATCTCTTCCTCTCTCTAAGTGTTGTCTCGTACTAGGGAAACAAAACGCACCACCAACAGACAAGGACTTACATGTGGATGGCAACTGGCCCTGTTACGGTGAGTGCCTTTTTGTCATAATAAAATATGCTCATTAAACAGTAAACTGTGCAGCAAGCAAAACTTTAAGCCCAGCCCGTGTGCAAAGCATCGGGCTTTTGTATGTGCGGCTAAACAAAGCAACGAGCCCAATTCAAGACAGCGCTCCTTCACGAGTCTTTGAGGCTTACATGGTTGTTAATTTCAAAAGCCGTGGGATTAGTCAAGATGCGCGCAAACTAACTCGGACATTTATATTAATAAAAAAATTATTATATATCAATTAAGTTGTGCGAGAGTGGTTGCAAGCATACGTGGTGTCAATAGTTACTAGTTTTTTCTTGGTTAAAAAACATGATCCATCCTATGTTACTTTAATCATTGATGATTAGTCATGGGATAGCTATATATGGTGATAGTGAACTTGCCAGTGATGTCAAGTTTGATTAGGATGAAGGAGACTGAGACAAAAGGTTTAGTAGCGGAGGTTACACGGAAATTTGTTCATCGAGACGGTGAAACTATCAGCTATGGCAACAGTTATTATGAATTAAAGTTTGAAGAGGAATACTCGGAAATAATCATGAAAAAGTATTTAGGACAGATTCAGGAGAAACATGATGCTTATTTACAAGGACAAAGGGAGTTGCAGCAGATGTACTCGAGAAAGATGGGTGGTGGTCGGGAAATCAAGCTTAATTGCAGCCATGACCAATTGCTCGAGGTTTGATGTGTTGAAAAAAATTGGCAATGACATGAGGTATATTTAAGATCAGATTAAATATGTTATGATGTACTTAGGTCATATTTTGTTGAAAAATATTCTTCAACATAAATTCTATAACATGTAATTGATGAATAAAAAATTAATCTTGAAAAAAATCATTGTTAGATGAAATTCCCAAACCTAAACTAAAAATTAGATACCAAAATTGAAAGATTATAAGCTTGTTTTATTAATTTATTTAATGATGCTTTGAAAGGTAAAAATTATGGCCATAGGACACCAAAGTTCCTAGAATAAAGAGGAACTAGACAATTGAAGCTTTATGTTAAAACATGCTTGGGTTTTGTATAATTACCTTTTAACTTTTTAAAAAATTTGAAAAAAGTTAATTGTAATTATGATTAATTTGTATTAATTCCTTGTCTCAATCTTTAGCCTCCCTGTATATAGAGAGTGGGGGCTTTTATTTTTAAACAAAATAGAGAAACCATTTGCTCTCTCCTCTTTCTTTGTTTTCATTAATTGTTCTTCCTCCTCTAACTTTAAGTTTGTAAGCCTTGATTAAAATACATTCTTATACTGAGATTTATATTGTTGTTATCTATTTTTGATCCCATAAAAAATCAAGAAAAGAAAAAATAAAAAAGAAATATAAAAAAAAACAAGAGGATATACATGAAGAAAGTGTAGAAGATTGTCCAAGTTAATGGTGAAAGACCAAAATGACAAGTGAAAAAGTTGAAGAACCAAAATGTATAAAATTGACAAAATTAGCAATCAAATTTTGATTGACAAATGGTCTATTTAGTGAAAATATTTTTATTTGGGATAAAGAAATACAAATTTGCATAGGGAAGGACTCAATGAGAATTTTGGAAGGCTTAATTAATTTTATTGAGAACTTAATTGCAAGAAAAATTGATATTTAAAGTCAATTTAGGCTTTAATTGGAAGAAATTAAAGTCTAAAGGTCGATTTGCAATTTTAAAGAGTTAATTTGATCAATCAGGGGCTTAATTGCTTAAATATTGAAGTCTGATGGACAATTAGGGACTTGATTGAAGAAATCCAAAACCAAGGAACGAACTAAAAAAAACACATGATTGTAAGGGTTGAAATTGATCAAATCAGGTGCTAAATTAAGTAGCACTTTCATGCCTATGAAAGTGATGTTTCTGACCACCTCTAGAGCTGTAACCACCACCATTCAACTGAAAAACACCCCATTTGCAAAGATCAACTATTACCATCAAACATTTATATCGTATTTTTTTCAACGAACTCAACAACATCTTGTCTCCGATCAACCATCACTGCATTTTCAGATTCTAGGATGATCGGTTGGCAGTTTCAGATTAATGAACATGGAACTACAAACCTTAAGCAAGGTTGGATCCAAACGAAAGATGTGCACTCCCTCTACCAAGATCAGATGGTCTTCAACAATGATGACCTCGGAGTTGCTCTGACGAAGTCTCAAAAGTAGTTAACTCAATCATCGATGGTTGTGATACTCATTTTACAAAACCACTAATCTTTTTCGTGTGTTTACACTTTAAGCCTTCTTATTGGGTTCTTATCAAGGGTTGACCATATTTATCTCAAGATCAAAAAGTTAGAAACAAGCTCCTTGGTCTTTATGTTTGGAAAAACCACCAAAATCTCCAAAAACTAAATTTGTTGCAAAACCACTATTGAAAAACAAGCATATGTACAAAGCTCAAAGCTGAAAAACGTACCCAGAACCCTCTCATTTTGATCAAAGAGCTAAGTTTTCATCAATCTATGTTTGAACTCATCATAAACCCTAGTAAAACCCTATAAATAACCCCTAGAAAATCAGATGAGAGAGGGGAAGAAAAGGGAGAAAAGGTTGATAAAAGAACTTTAAGTGTGAAGGTTTAAGAGCCAAGCACAATGATTTCTTTAGCTTTAAAGGGGCAGCAAGCTTGTGGAATTAATACTTTACAAGGAAAGAAAAAAAGGTAGTAGCTACTATAGGGGCGTAAAAGTATACTTTCTAGCCTAAAAGTGGAGTCCATGTGGCCAGCTTGAGTGTGTTTTTTTATTATCATTTTGTCTGTATTTATGTTTACAAGCATGGAGATGAGATTTAGAATGCTTGGTAAGTAGTGTTGTGGTTGCTCCTTTTGTTATTATGATAATTTGATTATGTTTTTTGAAGTTTTTTTTTTTACGTTTTAGATGTGATAAAAGTCTTCTATTTAAGTTGTATATATATAAAACAATGTTGTTTTAATTTAACTTAAGCAATACATGTTGAAAAAATGATATTTATCCTAGATTTGTTAGGTCTATTCATGACCAAAATGAGCCTATAAAAAATAATTTTGAATCCATATTGTATGAACATGTAGGCTATTTCAAGTTGATAATTTTTAGATTTGGAACATCTTGTATAATCTGAATGATTTGATGTGGTTTGTTGGTTCTTTTGATTCAAATATACTTGGTTATGATAATGTGGTTTGTTGAAACTAAAAAAGCATATTTTAGAGGCCTAAAATGCCAGTTTTGGGATTTGACAATGGTTGGTTCTATATCTAGGCATTTTTTAGGTTCTAAGGCAGTGTTCTTTGTGTTCTTGGAAAGAACATTACCTTAGCCCCATGATTTAGACCTGTTTTGGTCCAATTCTTTGTACAGAATCCTTCAAACGACTTTATTAGTCAATAATCTAGGTTTTATTTACATCAATAACATGTTTTCAGTAGGTTTTAATTATAGAGTTTTGGTTTTGAACCAAAACCTATTTTGACAAAATCATGGTTTTTGAGTGATAATCGAAGTGCATGAATGCTAAATTATTGATCCTTGTATGATTTCCAACATGTTTCTATCCTTGGTTTGTCCATATCTAGTTTGATTTGAAATCTACGTTGTTGGGTTCATATTGAATGTTCTTTATTTTTTTGGGTCTTAATCTATTTTGACAAAAAAAATTTTGAGTTTTTGTGTGTGTTTTAAGTTTGATTTTATTTTGGATTCTAGTTTAGGTTTTGGTTTGTTTTGCGGGTCAAACTAGTGGACTTTGGTTCGGTTTATGGTAGAACTAAAACTTTCAGGTCAACCTGGTCGGGTCAAAAGTTAAGACCCTGTTTGACTGACAATTTTTTACTAAAGGTTTTCTTTGGCTTAAGGGTGCGTTTGACAAACACTCCCTGAGCCTATTGTAATAGTTTTGGTTTTAGGAAAAAATTGGTTTTTGCCAAACATGACCTTAAAAGAAAATATTTTTGCATACGGCCCAATCCTTATAAAAAATTACATTTTATTCATAAAAAAGAATTTTTTTAGCATTATTTTAGAAACAATTATTCATAAAATGCTTTTGTCTTCTAGGATAGGTGAACCCTATCAGGGAACCTACATGGATTCTTCATATAAGATTTTATCTAGGCATATGAGCATATGTGAACAAAAACATTATTAACATATGCTAGAATAAATAATTTTAATAACAGATATGTACAAAAACATTATTAACATATAAACATATCATTAACAATAACTAAATAAGTTAAAAAATAATGAAAATAAATATTTTCAAGACATACATTCATAATACAAGCAAATAAATTTTTGCAACACTAGGAAAAATCTGGGCTTATAAGTAATTATAATTTTACCATTACTTTATATAAATATAATGGTGTGTTTTGAATTATTTATGGTTTGAATACTACAAAAATCATAATCTAATGATAATTGTGAATAGTTTTTTTTAATATTATTCAAATACTAACCAAAATAGCTTTTTCACCTTAAAGACCTACTCATTTTGTTCGGATCAAATAGTTATTCATCGGATTTGGATACCATTTCCATCCCCTAGATGAAAGGACATAACTGAAACATATTTGGTATTTTTTAGATCTTTCTTAAGAAAATAAAGTAGAACAAGATGCCAATGAAAAATAAGAAAATATAAAAAAATAACAAAGTATCAAATTAGAATGCATTATAAATGAAATAAATATTCCATGCCCTTCCATGAAATTGCCAAGAATTAAGGACTCGTATAGAGACTTCATCAATTGGATCATCTTGGTCTAGAGGGACCATGGTAGAATTGTTGGCACATTATGTAAATAAACTATTTAAAACGGAAATAAATAAAGAGTTGGCTTAGAGACATTAAAACAATGTCTTTAAAGTATTTATTTGTTCCACACATAGACAACACTTTCATGATACAACTAAGTCCTTTAAATATCTAAAAAAATAAAAAGAGAAGACAGAGGAAAGAATATATATATATTTAGACTTGAAACATTATGTCTGTTAATATTATGACCGAATGAAACAATTATATTTTAAGTTAAACTAAATAGCTGTTATTTAGTTTTATACCAACAGTCACAAATGTCAAAATTAATTATGAAAATCAAAGAAATTAATTCAAAAAACAAATTAATTTCACTAACAAATTAAATTCCAAGTACCTATGTGTCATCTTTTAATATTACAAATAACCATATAATAACATTAGAAAGTCCACTAGGAGAGCTCATCGACCATGACCTTCATTTAATTTACTACACAATAGAAATTCATATTTATAAACACTTAGGAGAGAGTGTTTCTTTCCAATGTGAGATATACATCTTTTCCATTCTTTATTCTTTTACAAACTACACCAAACACATTATCGAATGCAAATTAAAGTCCAATGCATTATAATAATAAACTAGCCAAAGTATCCTATGTTGTAAGTAGGATTCCAAGTTAATCTTAAATATAAATGAAGGATGTATTAATCTTATGAATGTGTTTTTTTAATATCATGAAATTTGTTAACTAAAGAATGAAAAGATGATATATATAAAATGAATTTAGAAATATATTAACGGTAAAAAAAAACTGCTAACGCGGAAAGTTAATTTTATGAATAGTGATTTAATGCAAATAAAGTTTAAAGCTTTAAAAAGAATATGAGAAATAATGAAAGGAGAATTTGTAAGCATAATGCTGTAAAAATATGGGCTTAGGTGTTATTTTACATGAAGTGAAAGATTGCTGTTTATAGAAAAAATAGCTAAAGTGGTTGTTACTCACACAAAAGAAACAGAGATAAAGATAATAATTAATATTATGTTACTGTATCACAAGCAATATTTTAAACATGTAATAATTAATAATTAATACATGTTTAAAATATATATCATCATAAATTATTAATCCCATAACATCGCTAAAATCATAACATAGTATAAATACCTTGAGGATTAAAATTCATGCATATCACAATCCACATTCAACCATAAACACCATGTCATTCTCCTAAACAGTTTAGGAATCGGCTGTGTCACTCCAAGTGGATTGAATCCATAGCAGTTGAAATTGAATCCATGGTTTGGGTCTTCATTCTCCATAATTTCACTCCAAGTGGAATCAATGACAAAGCCTAGCATGATTTGTATATAATGAGGAGGCCTTGCTTATCTTTCTGATGCCCGATTCTTTCTGTTTTTACTTGTCACAAGATGCAATGCTCTCTACCTGTAGAAGTAGAGGGATTTCTCCAGTAGCAACAATGCTTGAAAGCTTGAAACTGACTTGGAAGGAAATGGAAACTCAAGTGTTCTTGCTTAACCGCGTGGAAATAGGACCCACCAAGTGGCTAGAATTTGGTGGTCATGGAAATTGTTGATGGAGTAGCAAGAGAGTTCGAGGCAATTGCAAGGAACAAAACTTTGCTTATACTTGTTAAGTTGACCCAGAAGGCCTTTAACATTGGCGTTGACTTCATATATTACTTCAGTACCCTTGTCTTAAGAATCACTTTATAAGAGGATGCTTTAGGGCTGTTGTTTTTGTGCCTCTTTGCCTTCTCTACTCGTTTAGCTCTGGATTTTCAGATTTCTACAAGACAGTTGTTACTGCTTCCTATTGTAAGTCCTATCTCTTGGAATTTTAAATCTTGTCTCTTTCAACTTGTTCAAATAATGGACTCTTTCTCTGTCAATTTGATTCTATTTTTTTTTCAGCTGGGCAAGTAATCTGTTTCAGCAACATCATCTGTAATTATTTTTGTAGGAAAGATTTTTAACAGTGAAAAATGTCGACTGTTAGTGTCAGATTTCCTGATTCAAAAGATTTGTCCTTTATTGTTATTTTTCTTTCATTGAGAAGTTAACTTGTTCCCAGCTTGGCCTGTGTCTGCTTTCTTGCTTGCTGTAGATGGTTGCAGTGCACTTTTCTTTCTTGTTTCTAGTTTGAATATGTGAGTTCCTAGGATGGAAAAGGTGGGTTTGTAGCCAAAATGTTAGCATTGTTACTTCTGTTTCTATGTGTTGATGTAGGGTTGCTATTATAATGTGATGCTGATTAGTACCAGCTTATGGCTGATTGTTTCGTAAATTAACTGTCCTAAAAATTATCTGCACTTGATATGAATGGCTCAATTCAACATAACTAAATTGCATTTGAGCTCATATTGTTCTTGAAAAGTCAACTCCTCCTATCTCTATACTTGTGAGCGCTCTTTTCTGTTAAGAATCATTATGGTTTATGCAGAAGCTCTAAAATTGAAGGCAGTACTTGATTGTTTACGAAACAGTTATCATTTCCTATGTTCTTAGTGACTGCATCAATTACTATATAGTTCAAGTAGAAGTCCTGTTTTATCCCTGGAATTGATAGAGATTAAAGGTTTTCTCTTCTTTTGGCCTAAAATTGATTTTGATTAAAGATTTTCTCTCGTCTGTTTAAAAGGAGAAGACATGGTGGATGCTGTGGTCACTGTGTTTTTGGAAAGGCTACTGAACACTCTTGTAGAAGAAGGACGTGTAGTAAATGAATTCCGGGACCAGTTTGAGAAATTGCAGGATGAGCTGCAATTAATGCAATGCTTCCTCAAAGATGCAGATAAACAGAAGAGGAAGAATCAAACTCTGCATGGGATCATGGCCAAATTGCGCGAGCTTATTTATGAATCTGAAGATATACTAGCAGACTGCCAACTTCAATCAAGGGAGGATAATCAATTTTCAAATGGTTGCTTAGCACGTATCTATCCTCCAAATCTTCATTTTCAAAATCAAACTGGAAAGCGGCTGAGGAAAATCAATGAAAAAATCACAGACATTAAGCAAAGCATCATGTCTTATCTTGGTCCTTCAATTACTAATGATATGGGGAGAATAGATGCATGCAATGACCAAATGCCTAGATGGAGCTCTCCTGTCTATGACCACACCCAAGTGGTTGGGCTGGAGGATGACACGAAAAAGATTAAAGATTGGCTTTATAATGCAGATGTGGGCATACTAAAAATTGGCATTGTTGGTATGGGTGGATTAGGTAAGACCACAATTGCTCAAATGGTCTTCAATGATAGAGAAATAGAGGACAGGTTTGAGAGAAGAATGTGGATATCTGTTTCTCAATCATTTGATGAAGAACAAATCATGAGAAGTATGCTGAGAACCTTGGGAGATGCAAGTGTAGGAGATGATCGAGGTGAATTGTTGAGGAAAATAAACCAGTACCTTTTAGGTAAGAGGTACTTGATTGTGATGGATGATGTATGGAGTTTAGATGGCAATTGGTGGAGCAGAATCTCTGAAGGGTTGCCCAAGGGTAATGGAAGTAGTGTTATCATCACTACAAGACTCGTGGAAGTCTTAACAAAGATGGAAGTGAGTAAAGCCAGGATGCATAAGCCCGATATCCTCAACAGCAATAATAGCTGGTTGCTATTTAGAAAGATAGCATTTGCAGCAAGTGGAGGTGACTGCACAAAACCTGAGTTAGAAAAGATTGGCAAGGAGATTGTGCAAAAATGTAATGGTCTTCCCTTAGCAATCAAAGCAATTGGAGGAATGTTGCTCTATAAATCACATTATCATGAGTGGAAACGAATTGCAGACAACTTTCGAGATGAATTAGGAGAAAATGATGACACGGTAATGCCCTCACTTCAATTGAGTTATGATGAGCTCCCCCCATACCTGAAGTCTTGCTTCTTGAGTTTCTCTCTGTATCCAGAGGATTGTGTTGTGACAAAAGAGCAATTGGTCCATTGGTGGATTGGAGAGGGATTTGTACCGCTAAGAAGTGGAAGACCATCAACTGAAGCTGGGGAAGATTGTTTCTCAGGGTTAACAAATCGATGTTTGGTAGAAGTTGTTGAAAAGACTTACAATGGAACTATCCTCACCTGCAAGATTCATGATATGGTTCGTGAATTGGTTATCAAAATGGCTGAAAATGAAGCATTCTTTAAAGTTACTGGTAGAGGCTGCCGCCATTTTGGAATTGACACCAAAATGGATCCAAAGCAACTTGCTGCCAATCACAAGTTACGAGCATTGTTGTCCACGACCAAGACCGGTGAAGTGAACAAGATATCATCAAGCATTGCAAACAAGTTCAGTGAGTGCAAATACTTGCGAGTCTTAGATCTTTGCAAATCAATTTTCGAAATGTCTCTCACAAGTCTATTGTCTCATATTGGTTTCCTTCAGCACTTGACATACCTTAGCTTAAGCAACACCCATCCTTTGATTCAACTCCCACCTTCACTTGAGAACCTCAAAAACCTTGAGATATTGAACGTGAGTTATAGTCAAAATCTGAAAGTATTGCCTCCTTATCTCACAAAATTTAAGAAACTCAGGGTCTTAGATGTTAGTCACTGTGGCTCACTTGAATACTTACCTAAAGGCTTAGGAAGGCTTTCAAATCTTGAAGTTCTTTTGGGATTTAGACCTGCGAGAGCAAGCCAGTTAGACGGATGTCGGATTGCAGAGTTGAGAAAATTGAGTCGACTTAGGAAACTTGGTCTACACCTAGTTTGGGTTGATGAGATTGGAGATAGTGAGGTCAGTGCTTTGGTAAACCTTCAACAACTTCAATTCCTAACAATAAGTTGCTTTGATAGCCATGGTAGTGGTCTTGTAGATAAACTTGATAAACTCTACCCTCCACCGGAGCTCCATGAGCTCTGTCTCCAATTTTATCCGGGGAAGCTAAGTCCTGCCTGGCTCAATCCCATTTCACTTCATATGTTAAGATATCTCTGGATATCCTCTGGAAATCTTGCTATGATGGATGAAGCCTTTTTTGGAGAGAATAATAGTGCATGGAAAATTGAGGGATTGATGTTGGAATCTCTCTCAGATTTAGAAATGGAGTGGAAAATGGTGCAACAAGTGATGCCATCTCTGAAAATCGTAAATGCAAGCTGGTGTCCAAATTTGGTGTCTTTCCCCATTGAAGATGTTGGGTTTAGAGGGGGGGTTTGGGCAAAGGGTGAAAACCGGAGGTAATATTGTAAAACCAATGCAAGTTGTAACAGTACACCATGTATCACTATATGTTTTATCCATGTGAGATTGATTATTCTTGATTTTTCCTTGTAATTCTTTATCTAGTAAAATATAGCCGCACTAGCCATTGTGTGTTTCCATTTGTTTCCTCGTGGATAGAACCTTTCTTGCTGTCCAGGTCTGTCAGCACATTGATTTCCTGGTTGTGTTTGATGTATCTGCCTTAAAAATTACCATTTCATTCCGTCCTCTCTGTATGTATTAAAATACCAAATTTCCCGGCTTCCTACCTACTAATAACAAAAATATAAAAAACCAAGATAAAATTACAAAATACCTCGTAATCTTTAGTTTAAAAAAATTTATTTTTGAGGTTAGTTCTGTTGTTTCAATGTGCTATAAAAAAAGTAAAAATCTGAAATCTCCTTGGATACTAGTTGATCGGTTTTCTTGTAAGGGCAATAATATCATTTTACTAAGCAATAAAAAGTAAAATGACTGAATTATCCATGATCATCTTTCTAACGACAAATAGATCATATAAAAATATCATTTTACTCCATAAACAAAGCAAGTGAGTTTTCCTGATAATACAAATTTAATCAGCATATTATTTTAACGAATAGTGTTTTTCCCTGTCAAATAACTATCGTAATCCAATAGCTTAAGTTTTTGGGTGAGGTTTCAAGATATAATTACCTTGTGCTTGATTTTTTTATCAAATAAATAGGGATGAGAAGATTTGAACTCGTAACTGTTTGGTTATTAAGGCTCTGATATCATGTCAAAGAACTATCACAATCCAATAATTTAAATTTTTATATGAAATTTCATATTATAGTGCTATAGGTTTTGCCACATGAATTAATCTCTGTTAATGTAACTTGAAGGTCCATTTACTGCTTATGTTAGTTGTCGGCCGATACCCTTCTCTTAGGTCGCTGACAGAGGCCTAGTACTTTTCTGCCACTCTATCTTTTCATGCCTTCAGCCTTTTCCTATTTCATTTTTTTTTATCTTCAAACATTTTTTTTAATGGTCTTCAAACATTTTTATGTGGTGTAATGTTTTTTTCACTAATTAGATATAATAATTTGGGTGTGTAAACATGATCCATTAAAGTTTATTGAGTTAGAGTGGTAGTCTTCAAGCTAGTTTTGGAAACTAACATAAGTAAATGGGTAAAAGCTTAAATTCTTACCGTCTCAATGGCTAAACATCTATTTTAAAAATACTCTAATTTACTAGTCTTATTTGTTTAAAGGCATCAATGTCAAATTTCCAAAATAAAAAAAGTCTTATTTCTTGAGGGATCAATTTTATTTTCTTATATGAATGATCTAATTGACTAATCTACTTTTAAAGAAATTAACATTGAATTTTTCGAACATGGTTAAATCGATGAATCTTCTATTTTAAAAAATCGATGTTGAATCTTTTTTACAAATAATCAAAAATGAATAAAAAAATAAATTGAAAATAAACTAAAAATAATTAGAGTAATTAATGACAATTAAAAAGATAAATTTATAAAAAAAACACATAATAAAATAACATTTCATAAAATAGAATGCGGTGAGAGTAACATCGTTATTCTTTTAACCATGACTAACCCCCTAACCAAATTTCTAAAACTAATGTTGATTTTTAGGATCCCTAACTTTTTTTAATTACTAGATAGCAAATTTAATTTTTATTTTATCTTAAGAGTCTCATTTCATATCCAGGTGTTACATATACTTTAATATGCATACTATGAGTTAATTTTAATTTTTTAAGTATGATTTAATAATTGTCTTATATGTATTTGTTATGATCGCAAGTTTGCAGTAAACTTATAACATTGCATGATTAACGAAGTACTAAAAGATATGGCAAAAGCCACACTATTAATTGAAATAGTATTTGTCTTTTTTATATATAATTTAACTCTTAAATAATTTAATTATTTATTTATTAAATTTTATCATTTAGCATCAATTTATTTTAATAATTGTACTTTGTAATTGTTTTTTTAATTTTTTTTTATCTTGGGTTATATACTAGTCTCATATTGTTTTTTTCAATTTCAACCATTAATATTATATTCATTTGAAGTGGGGCTTCATAATTTGTTTTTAATTTTTTTTTCTATGAATTTATTTTTTTCTGCTTTTTCTAAATAATTTTTTTTTATTTTATCTTTTAACATTGAGTTTCTTGAAAACTAGGTTTTGTATTTTTTTGTAATTTTTTTCTATAGGATTATCTCAATCTCATGACTCAGGTCACAGGTTTGTCAGGTTACCCAGATTGATTATATTCGTTTTTTTTTATCATTTTTTTAACTTGAATTTTTTTTAATTAGGCTTCGTGTTTTTTTCAATATGCTTTCCATGGATTTATCTTAATCTCATAACCTGGTTGTGGGTTTAATAGGTTGACTCAGTTTATTTTTATATTTTTATCCTTTTTATAATTGAACATTTTTTTTTCAATTTCACCCTTTAATAACTAAATCTTTTTTTATTTAGTTTTATTTTTTTATTTTATCTTTCAATATTAGATTGTTTGAGAATTGAGCTTCGTAATTTTCTTTAATTTGTTTTCTATGGAGTTATCCCGGTATCATGGATTTATTTATTTATTTTTATTAATTTCAACATTTAACATTAGATCTGTTGAAAATGGAGTTTCATAAAAAAAAATTTATTTTCTTTTTATGAAGTTATCTCAATCTCATGACTTGGGTCGCGGGTTTAACAAGTTAGCATGAGTTGACTTTTTTTAAGTTTTTTTTAATTGATTTTTTTTATTTTATCCTTCAATATTGAGTTTGTTAGCAATTAGACTTTGTAACTTTTTAAATTTGCTTTCTATAAAGTTATCCTGATCTCATGACCCGACTTGCAAGTTTGACAAGTTAACTCGTTGTGACTTTGATAGTTTTTTTTGTTTTTTTTTTTTTTTTCAATTATATCCCACAATTGAGTTTACTAGGAATTGACCTTTATAATTTATTTTGATTTACTTTTTATAAAGTTATCATGACCTTATGACTCAAATCATAGATTTGATAGGTTAACCTAAATCGATCTAATATGTTATTATTTCAGTATTTAAAAAAGAATATTCTACAATATATCATCGTATCAATATTTAAAAAATATATATAATTTTACTTAATAGCAATTTGTTGCAACAGCTTTGTGTTTCAGATATATAGACCTGCCTTATCCAGTAGCAAATGATACAAACATGTTTTTTAAAACCTGACTTGTTCAACTAATTGAAGACATTTATATTTTGGTCAGAGGTTTCATCATAAAGTTAAGTGAGATAATTATACTTTCTTGCAGCATCAAACTTAAACTAGTGTTATAGGTTTGTTTATGTAAACAATAAATTAACAATATTCATGTGTTGTTTAATTAATAACGATAGTTATTCGCTTAGTAAATTAATATTGAAAGTTGAAAATGATAATAAGTTGATAATGAAAATATCTAAAACCAATCGTTAATAAGATGAGGATTTAAATTATTGAAGGATAATCAGGCGTAATTAAAACATAAGTTTTTAGTAATTTATGCTAACGAATCTTGCAGTATAATTAGAATTATGGCACATACAACTGCTAGTACAATATGCACAAATAAGAAGTATGAATTGTATTGGGGTTTAGATTATAATTTTTTTTTAATCTATTATAGATAATTTGTATAGAATTATGAATTATAATTACGTGAAACTCATTCCCTATAATATTATAAATAATTTATTTAGTAGTTGGGAACTATGGATGGTTAGTATAACATATATATATATATATATAAAATTTCTTTACAAGTTTTCTATAATTTATAGCTTTTGTTTATTGTAATTTATAGTTTAATTTTACCTTGTTTTTAGATTTCTTTTTAGTATTGCGCTTTTACCTTTTTAAACCAAGTTAATAACTTCATATTTTAATTTATTTATGAAGCTATTACTTATCTCTATTTAGGATTAAATTCATAATTATAATTTATTCTTATTGGAAAGAAGTAGTACATAACAAGTAATATATTAATAAAAAAATAAATTTCATCAATAGATTGGCTATAAAAGTTTATCATTCTTTATAATATCATAAATAGTTTATCTAATAGTTGGAAATAATGATTAGTAGTTTTTTATAATTTATGGCTTGTTTATCACAATTTATAGTTTTCTTTTTACAACTTTTTTTATGCCTTTATTTTTCTCTTTTTGTTTTTCCTTTTTGTTTTTACATAGCTTGTAGATTTTTTTGGTATTACCCTTTCTCTTTTAATTTCTTTTAATCAAGTTATGGATTTTACACTTAATATATTTCTAATTATAGTTTATTTTTATTAGAAAGAAGTAACGAATAACAAGTAATATATTAATAAAAAAATTCCATGGATTGACCAATAGATTATCGATCACAATGAAATCAATTTATTATTATTACACGAATAAGATTATCCAATCGATCAACAAGGTTGTGGGCATATTGTTACTAACGTGTATGACAGCTCAGCTGACAAGTGGCTAACCAATTGATGAGCATATTGTTACTAACGTGTATGACAGCTCAGCTGACAAGTGGCTAACCAATTGATGAGCATATTGTTACTAACGTGTATGACAGCTCAGCTGACAAGTGGCTAACCAATTGATGAGCATAACAACTGCTCCTCTCTGGGTACGGATGGTATCACTGTTAATAGCCCAGTGAAGCAGCAGTGCTGAATTCCGAGGGTTCTCAAATCATCACTGAAATGTAAAAGCATGGATGAAGACGACGACGGGTGTCAAAAGGATTCTTAGCACTAATTGTAAGATGGGTTAGCTCAAATCAATCTGTCTGAAAGATTTTTGCGTGAGTGCTTCTTTAACTCTGTTTTGACTTCTCTGGTAATGTCATCAAATGTTGTGATGGCAATAGATTTTGAAGGGGAAATGATGCCTTGAAGTTACCCCAGTTGTAATAAAAAGCCAGCTTGAGTGTAGTTTGCTTATTGCAACGTAGCAAGAAACAAGTGTCGCTTCCTGAAGCTGTCTGTCCAGAGGAAGTACTGATATTTTTTGGATTTTTTAAGGAAATGTGACGGTTAAGAGTGCTGTTTGGGCGTAATATTCAATTTTCTGTTATGGAAACAAAGTGGTGGAATTCCACTCTCTCCCCAAAAATCTCTTCCTGTCTTGGCAAAGAACAGCTAGCTAAAAAAAAAAACAGACCCACTCGCTATCTATGGCTTATAAGAAATGGTCAAGAACAACATATTAACAGCAGCAGCAACAACAACAAGAAGATCAGCATTTATCATTAAAAAAATTGACCTTAAACAACAAATGCCAATATAGTATTTGTCTACTCTCCCCGCGTCGTGTGCTCCTCGCTGTCTCTCTCCCCGCCAAAATCTCCCCGAATTATTTTTTCTTTCTTTCTATTTGTAGCCCTTTCTCGCAATTTCACTCACCCTTTGCGGAGGTACCCCCTCTCTTCCAATCTTCATTTTTCATTTTGTTGAAAGGAAGGATATTGTTTGTTTTGTGTTTGTGATCTTGTTTTTTGTTCTTTCTTGTTTTATGTTATAAGTTGGTTATGATGGTGAAATGCAGGCATTAATTAGGCTAAGGCTTTCGTTTGGTTGCGGCATCGATTTTTTTATGTAAAAGCACATTCCTCACACCAATGGCAGCAGCAGTTTGTGCACCTTTGACTCCCAACCCAGGTTAGCCACCTCATTCAATCTTACATTTCAATGTGTTTTTGTCTACTATTCATAATGAAATTACTTTCCAACAAATTTCAGCCTTTCACTTACGATATCCACTCATTCAATGCATGGGATTTTTCATAAAGTGATTCCGAGAAGAACTTTCTGTAAAATTAGCATTACTTATTCATACATAAATATTCATGCATGCATGCATATATACATGTACATATACATGTGTGTGTGTGTGTGTGTATCAATTCTTGTGTGAATATTGGCAATATTAATGCTACTGAAACTCTGGTGAAGAAGAAATGGCTATCATCGATCTATGGATCAGGATTTCTTCTTTTTTTAATTTAACGAGTGCTGTTCCTTGTGCATTGTTGTCATGTATTAACTGATTTAACAAATTTCTTTATGTTATGACTTTAAATATCATTTTCTGTGGTATACAGCTAAAGTGGATATTTTCCTTGCTACGAGAGGAGGACAATTTCATGCTTTGATATTCTGATGCGTCTTGTTAGTTGTGGTTACTATGTATTTGCAGTACCAGATATGGAACATTCTGGGGATGAGAGGAAGAATAGAATTGAGTCACTAAAAAAGAAAGCAATCAGTGCCTCCAACAAATTCAGGCATTCTTTGACAAGAAAGAGTCGCCGAAGTAGCAAAGTCATGTCTGTTGAAATTGAGGATGTGCACGATGCTGAGGAACTAAAGGCTGTTGATGCTTTCCGTCAAGTGCTGATATTGGAGGAATTGCTTCCATCAAAGCATGATGATTATCATATGATGCTCAGGTTATTCTTTTTCTGGTTCCATGTTCAATGATCTGATTGAATCTTTAATTTCAGATTTTATTCTCAACCATTAAATACACAATTTTTTTTTATTAGGATCAGTACATAAATACTTGATTAATCTATAGACTTATCCTCCAATAATGTAGATTCTTGAAGGCCAGGAAATTTGATATCGAGAAAACAAAGCAAATGTGGTCTGATATGCTTCAGTGGAGGAAGGAATTTGGTGCTGACACAGTCCTGGAGGTATTGATCATAGAAATGGTTCTTTAAAAGATCATTTATTATCTTCATTTATCCCGTTATCCACCACACAGAGCATTGGCCGAGTCTCATCGTGTTTTTCTCTGTATTTTCCTATTTTCAGGAGTTTGAATTCCAGGAACTCAATGAAGTCTTGGAATATTATCCCCAAGGGCATCATGGAGTAGATAAAGAAGGAAGACCTGTGTACATTGAGTCATTAGGCAAAGCAGATCCTGCCAAGCTAATGCAAGTCACAAACATGGACCGCTATGTCAAATACCATGTACGGGAGTTTGAGCGAACTTTTGATGTCAAGTTTCCAGCTTGTTCACTAGCAGCAAAGAGGCACATTGATCAGAGTACAACCATCTTGGATGTGCAAGGAGTGGTATGTTTGAACAATAATGACTGATATGGGTATACCAAATACTTTCTATCATCTGTGTAGTAATATGATTAAGTATTTTTCATGAATCTTTCGTATGAAGTTCAGCACATTTTGTGGAAGGTGTCGTTGGGTTCTAGACAAGTGTTAGGGTGATCTTCAAATACGTGTTCCTTTCCCTTCCCGTATTTTATAGACCAATGTATGATTACCTAGGAAATATTTACTCACGCCCAGAACTAATACCCACAGGGCCTCAAAAGTTTCACCAAAGCTGCTAGGGATCTCATTACTCGCCTTCAGAAGATTGATGGCGACAATTATCCCGAGGTACTAACCAGTGTGTTTGTCTTAAAACAAGCAAAAACTTTTCTGTGCAAATGACATAATAACTGTGATGTGGTTGTAAATTGTCGGCTTCTCGACAGACCTTGAACCGCATGTTCATCATCAATGCCGGTTCTGGATTCAGGATGTTGTGGAATACCGTTAAATCTTTCCTTGACCCTAAGACAACAGCAAAGATTCATGTAAGTGCACAACATTTCTATTCTGAATTGCAGTTTGATGCGGGAAAGTATTTGATTAATGAAAGATATAATTCACCAGGTTCTTGGGAACAAGTATCAGAGCAAGTTGCTTGAGATAATTGATGCCAGGTAAGTTTATAATCGGTTGCTTATGCAACCATCTTTCTCATCTCGGCTTCTAGTCTTCACAAATGTATTTACTCTTTTTCCTAGCCTTTTTTTTTAATTTTCCTTTTCTCCCCTTCGATCACAATGAATGGCTTTTGTATCAGTGAGTTGCCAGAGTTTCTTGGAGGTACTTGCACATGTGCTGACAAAGGAGGCTGTGTGCGTTCTGATAAAGGCCCTTGGAATGACCCAGAGATTCTGAAGGTGATATTCAATTCTTTTTGTGACGTTTTCTCTTTACTACAGTTGAAACGATCATCTCATTTAGTTTATTGTTGAGTTAGTATTCTTAATTGACTCAGTGACTTGCAGATGGTTCAAAATGGCGATCACAAATGTGCAAAGAAATTCGGAACTCAATATCCTGATGAAAAAACAATCTGTGAGGATGACCTAAGCTGCTCAAAGGTCTAATATTGAATATACATTTCCCATTCCATTCCCCTTTTGGTTATGCCTCTTTTGGCATGTATAGGGAGCCAAATTGTTTCTTTTCTCTGAGCTGTTTCCTTTCTTAATGGCTTGAGTTTTCAGAGTTCATATCAAAACCCTACACTTACTTGCCATTTGATTGACAGAGACTTGACTCTTCTAAGGTGGAGTCAGCTCCAGAGCATCCACAATCCTCTCCTGTTCCTGAAAAGGTCAGTCTAACAAAATTCATGTAAATCTTTTAGCCTAAAAAGGGTCTGAATTTATGCTACCCTATATAGGCTCCACAAAACACCTTTTTGTTTAGTAAAGAGATTTTTGTTTTCTGATCTGCCAGTTGTTCTTTATTTCTCTTTGCCAAGTGAGTGACAGGTCTGATGCCTTTTCCTTTCCACGTTTTCTTTTATCGGAAAATTCAACTTGCAGGCGTACAAGTTTGAGGACTATGACCTTGTAGTTGATAAATCTATGGATATAAGTTGGAAAAAGGTGGACAATGGAATGTTTGCTCTTTCAAAAGGTATATTCACTTACTAAAATAATTACGTAAATATAATCTGGTGATTTCTGACTGAATTCTAATTGAGCCTAAGGAGAGCACGAAATTAGAAGAACGATTCTCATGACTTGTAGTTTTCCTATTTCTTTCTGAGAACTTACTGTCGAATTAATCCGCAAGCCCACTGGAAAAATAGAGAAATCTGGAACTGTTACTGACTACATTTAGATTTTTATCTGTTTCTCGAATTTTCAAGAAATTAAAGAATAATTCTGTGGTTGGCTGACCATCATGTCTCTTAATCAAGTTTGATTACTCATCAAACCATGGATCCTCTACAGTATGTGTACTCTGTGCTTACTGAATATGACATACTAATAATTGGGGGAGTTATGAGAAATATTTTACTTCGCTACAAAAGTAAACTTAGGTTATTTTGAGAGGAAAAGATGATGTCGAGGTGACCATTATTTTTTAAAATAATGAAGGAAATGAAAGGGTATTCTTCAACCAAAAACAAAGATTTTATGCCCCTCGTAAGAAATCATGATATGGAGGTTTTTCCGAACTTTTATCATTAAAGTGGCGACGTACGATATGAGAAATTTGGCTCGTGTAAACTGAGAATCAAGGCATCGAGCTGTATGCTAAATGTCGAACAATTTGCCTTACAAGCTCTATCTGTCTTTCCCTTATAAATCCAAATGACATTTTCCAAGTTTCTATGATTTGCAAAACAGCAAAAGCAGATTGCTATACTCAGTATGATGCTTGCAAGGCTCCCCAAGCAATCAGCTCGCCACTTTTTACTGGTGTCATGGCTTTGGTTACGGGCATTGTCACCATGATTAGAGTGACACGCAATGTTCCCAGGAAGATGACTGATGCCACCATCTACTCAAGTCCTGTCTATTGTGATGACACAGCGGTTAAGAGCCTGGAACACCAGTCACCTGCCATCTCTAGTGCAGATTACATGACGGTTTTGAAACGCATGGCTGAATTGGAAGATAAAGTTAGTGTTCTGAGTGCTAAGCCCGTTTCCATGCCACCTGAAAAGGAGGAAATGCTGAGTGCTGCTTTAAGCCGTGTTGATGGCCTGGAGCAGGAGCTTATGGCAACTAAGAAGGTAGTTTCACATGGAAATGAATATTGCATGGTGACGAAAGCAAAACTAGTAAAAATTGAAACTGTAAATTAGAATTCTCATTTGTATCTATTACTCTTGTTTATTCAGGCTCTCGAGGAATCATTTGCTCAACAAGCAGAGCTCGTCGCTTATCTTGACAAAAAGAAGAAGAAGAAGAAGATGGTACATTACTGATACATTGCTAAAAAGTTCTTCTTTTTTAGCGTTGGAATTTTAATGGCTATATAATTTTCAATATTATTTGCCTGTGATGCAGCTGTTCTGGTGAAGAAGAAAGGCAGGATACTGAGAGGTGCTTAAATAACCGGTATTGAGTTGATTTTCTGTTTTGAAGGATACTTCATTGCGTGCTCTCTGGTTCAAAGTCATGTATAAATACGTACATGTATAAAAAAGCCATCAGAGGTTTTGTGAAGATCCAATTTTCCATTCTAACACGCATGTATCTTCAATAAATCCTGGTGTTTTATTGCTCTAAACAAAATATCAAGGAAAAACATCTGAACATCTATTAGCAGTCTACTGTGAGTGACCAAAGGGAAAAGAATATCCCTTCTCAGTTTATACTATGTAAGACTTCAATTTCCTTTTAAGCATTTGCTCTGTTATGAAGAACAGTCTGACACAAAAGCTAGGCAAGCATGACCTCTGAGACCAAATAGGCTTGGTATCAATCCCTTGAAGAATTACTTAGTTATTCAGAGATTCATTTGTCCTTGACTCACACATAATATCAAACTAAGGTAGGCTTCCAATTAGTTGAAAGGGAAGCAGATTTACGAGGAACAAACTGATAAAAGAAATACTTGTTCATTCCATTTATGAATCACAGATTTTGCATTACTAAAACTAAACATTTCACATGGAGAACCTTTCTTTATTGCCGCCTTGAGCCCATCATGAAGTCATCAAACTTCCTTCTCATATTCCATCTTCAATTATTTCCTTGGGGATCTTTAGATGTCGCCATCGCAAGTGTTAAAGAACGATACGCAAGATAGGGGCACTAGGCATAAGCCTCTACTTGTAAGATCTCTCTTTTTTTGTCCCTTCCCATCTTCCTCACTTGAACACTGATAAAAATAGATTGATGATCACATAAAAAATTAACAGAATCAAATAATTATAATGGTTCACAGCCCTTTCCTTTGAAAAAAGATTAGATATTTTTGGTACAACGGAGAGTAGATGCCATTTATGATCTAATAAGGTACGTATAGTTAAGAGGAGAAGTGTGTCTTACCGCTTGCGCTGTTCTAGCTGGCTTGATGTTTGATGGCTTCATATACGGTACGCTCATTGTCTGTTGGCATCAAGGACTAAATAAAGTTATTAATAAGAACAAACTCCACCAGTTTATCAAGCTGAGTTAAGAGAGGAAGTATGTTATCAGCTTGAAAGTTTATACTATGAACTGAAACTTGGAGAGGGATAAATCACCTGCACTTGGTCATGCAGAAATTGTATGTACCCAATTGCTTCTGTCAATACAGAGGCAGTGTCTGTCTGCAAGTTACAAAGTGGCCAAAGAAAAAAGCATGGTCATATTGATATTGTAATGTATTTCTTTAAAGACATTCCTTAGCAGGAGAATAAGCTAGGTTCATATTTGATTATTACCTTGCCATAAGGTGCCACCAGCCTCTGAAGAGCTGCAATCCTGTCCCCTAGTTTCTCCTTCCTGACCTAGTTAAAAACCCAATTCCACATTTAAACTAGATTTTATAATGGAAACTGAATTGATCAAGAGGTTAAATTACTACTGCTTTAAATCATCACCTTCAAAGTTGGGCAGGATGGTGGCGCGGGCCGATTCTTCTTAGCTTCAGCAAGGAAGTTATTTAACTGAGAAACACTGCTAGGTCTCTTTTTTCTCCCATATCCATCTTCAAATGTTGATGTCTTCACAATAAAGAAGACCCTTTTCAGTTGAATAGTTTTGGAAATGAGGTGTATCATTAGTAATGTAACGATGCAAGGGGTATTACTAGTAAAAGCACAATTGGCGTAACTATACTGAAATTAATAAGATCATGAAGTAGAGAAGACACCCACTTTGTTGTAGCTATTTGAAGGGCTATGTTTAAGTTCTCGCATGAAATGATCGAGGGTATTTTCTGAAGACTGGCTAGAACTGGTGTCACCATCATAAGTACTTGTTGATAAGAGATCCATGGTTTGTAAGTTCAAGTCCAAAGAACTTGATACTGATGAAGAACACAAATCTGACTCTGAGATTTTGATAGTTGGCAAGATATGGCTAGAATTATATCTTCTACAAGCAGATAGATTCTGCAGATGTTCTGCATTTTGAGCATTAGAATAAAAAATATGTTGAAGAGAAGAAAAGCTGTTGGGAGACCATTGATTTTCAACTAGATCATGAGAATATTGGTGTTTGTATTTTGATGACATAAAATCTGTTTCCTCTACATTAGAGCTAGTGTGCATCATGTCACTCAGCTTGCAAAAAGAGTCTGGGAACTCTTCTTTGGTCTTTCCCAGAAGCAATTCACCGGCTGCAGATTGTTGGTTGAAACTAGATGCGTGGCAGAAACTCAATCCTTGAGTCATGGAAACAGGTGGCAAAGACACACTTGAATTCGGGATGCAGTCAGTTAGATAGTTGTTGTGGGTATTACTGCTAATATTTCTGCATGATCATGTTAGAGAAACAAATGATTATGATAAAGACTTTTTTGAGTAACATCATCCTAGGTTCTGATTACCTGCATGCTCACAAACCCTAGAAAATTAACTGCAATATCAGAGAAAGCGCCTTTCGAAGATTAATAAGGTGAACCAGTTGGCAAATAAAGTTGAAGCTTGCCTAACTTTCAGTGAACTACCTAATTTCTTCCTTTTCAAGTCCCTATTCCAGAAATCAAAAGCTGCAGCATGAAACCTAGGAGAAAGCCTCAAGTTTGTAGAGGAAGTAGCTAGCCATCATTTAAAAAATGATTCTATCAAAGATTGAGTACTACTATGTATATATTTCATTAAAATCCATAAAATATATATAGAAGCTTATATATCTGTGTTTCGTAGAGTATCGAAACAGAATAAACAAGTAGAATTCTACCGCGAGAGGAGAAATATACTTACAAAATGATGCCTGCAGCTTCAGGGTTCAAGTCACCGATGCTTGAAACCTTACTGTACTCAGCAGGTTGTGATGAAAAAGAAGAATAATATCCTGTAAAATGTTCTTGAAACTGATGATGGAGGTGGAGATTTCCAGGCTCCATTATGTAACTTCTTAAACTTGAAAATCCATAGAAAAGCCTAATAAATTAACTGGGATGATTTCATAACCTCTCACTTTCTACTGAAAGAATCACCCACGAAAACCTCTTTGCTTACCTTTACTTTTCTATTTTCCTCAGTTATATTCTCTCTTCACTTCCTGGTCTCAACTTCAAAGTAGCATGCATATCAAAGAAATCAGAAACCATGTCTTTCTTCTCTCTTGGAGTTTTCCCTAGCTTGTTCGTCACTTTAAAGAAGAAACATTTTGCAGCTTGACTTTGCTCTAAAATCGTATTTAGATGAAGGTTTCTGCACTCTCTGGATACATAGCGATCATGAGAAAGGGTACTTTATAACTGAAGAACTCTATTGCTTGACCATAATCTGCCCTAGTTTTGGCGAAAGGCAAGCAAAGGTCCTAAAGGTAGGGGGAAATAATGGCAAACCTGAAACTCGCAATATTTATTCTCCCCACTTGTGTAATAGCAAAACTTAGTCAAGAAAAACTAAGATTCTATAGCAGCTTTTGTTTAGTGCATATATAGTCATTAATTTTATTTTTGATTATTCATTAATCATATATCTAATGAAAAAGAGGGTCTGCCACAAACATGAAGAGTAAACCTTTAATCCCACTGAGAAGAGGGAAAGGGATTCAATACAGAGATGCAGCTCTGGCAATTTTATAGGGTGGTAATGACGTGCGGTACTGAAGGGGTCCTCGTCGACATTTGCATTTCCTAGAAGGTATTAAACTCAGTGAGGTTAAAAAGTAAGTTATAAACTATACAAATTAACTTAAATTAAATTAAAATAATGTTATTAAAATAATATTAACTTTTAAAAAAATATTAAAAAATCAAACTCAGTGTGAAACAGGTCAATTGAATTGTGAGTTAAATCATTAATTAATCCATCGAGTTTTACGAAGTTAACTTTTATTTTTTTACCTAAATATAACAGGTTTCGTAACACAAATAGAATGAATGATGGGGTACGTATATTGGTAAGTGGGGGGGCTTTGGGCCTGTTGAAATCTGCTCGAGGCTAGCTAGCTTGAGCAGAGAGACGAAGGAATGAAGTGGCTTAAATTGAGATTCTGACCATGACTCTTGAGGCATTAGTGACTTCGTTATATATTTTTGTTGCTGAAAATGTAAGTAGAGGGCTTTTATATGTGTAATTTTAGTTACAGAAATCATGGTAAGTCATAGTCATTGAAGAAAAACCCCTTGCTAATACTTTCTGGGCTTATTAAACCTATGATTAGCTAGCTAGGGTTTGCTTGCTTTCATTCTTTAGTTAATCTTAACGTGCTTTCTTTTCTTGCAGGCGATATAAATATTAAATAGTAATAGTAGAATTAGAGGAAATGTGTAATCTTGTTCTAGAGATTGTTTTTTAAATGTTTTTTGTTTAAAAATATATTAAAATAATATCTTTTATTATTTTTAAAATTTTATTTTTACAAGACTCATTTCTTTTCCATCATTTCCTTTAAAAAAGTGCTAGAAAAGAACTGGGATTATTATAATCCTGTAAAATGCTACCATTTGATAATTAACCATTGTGTTAAACCATGGAAGGAAGCAGAAGCGTTGATGAGTATGAAACCCTAATGTTCATTAATTTATATATTTGTCATGTAGAGGGATCAGAAATAATTAAAGTCTCTGGTGCTGCTAAATATAATAATGTTTCTTGATTAACAAATAATAAGAGGTCTGGAGGTAATCCAAGAGCACCAGAGAAAAGTGAGCCTAGGGCCGGGAAAAGGTGATCGGGAATATGTGAGATTTACATTACATTATGGGCAAGTTTGTCGCTGCCTTCCCTTCATTTCCTACACTTTTCCAGCCTGCTCCTCTCCAGTCTTTTTATTCATTTTTATTCTAGTCTTTTTTTATCTATTCCCCATGTTCAAGTACGAAGCTTCACCCTCTTTTCTTTTCTTCTTTGAAATAACATGGACGAACTTTAAGTTCCATTACTTTTCGACTTGACCCAAAGAAAAGAAATCCTTAAACACTAGCGGAAATGATCATTTGAATCAACACTGGATTCTTTATGTATAAATAAAGAAACAGCATATAAATCACATTATGCAAATTCCTTTCCAAGTATTGCAAGCCCATTGGGATTCCAAGAAGCCAACAGTATGGATGCTCTAGCTAGGTCAGCTGGAATTTTAAAATCTAATTGAGAGAAGCTAGTCTGTCTAATCCACTTGCGTACACTTAGGCACCCAATCGGAATCCACGTTGGATGCATTATGCTTCGACATTACTAAAAACAGTTCTAACATTATAAAACACATATATACACATATTAACATGCCAATTCTATGTAACAAAAAGAAAATGGGGGAATATCAAAAAGTTGCTGCCATGATCTACTGGCCGTGACCCTTTTCCAGTAATTGCTGACTACAATTCCCAAGAATTTGTTTCATTAGCACCATTCTGCCTTCAAAAAGGAAGAATTAACTCTCTCTCTCTCTCTCTCTCTCTCTCTCTCTCTCTCTCTCTCTAAAAATAATATACCATATAATTCTATTTTAATATAGTAAAAATAAAAACTCCTTGCTTATATCGATATAGTCACATTGCAAAACCACAACGAAAATAATGAATATATATGTGTGTGTGTGTGTGTGTTTGACAATCCTCCTCACCTAGACGAACAGTTGGTTATGTATAGATTTTGGTGTGTGTATGAATAAATAAATATTGTCCATAACGATTTTCAGCTCAATGTAAGATATAATTCAAGTTTCTATAGATGTAACTAAGATCAAGACAACAATGCATGTGACGTTGAACTCCACGCAAGTGGAGAGGCAGATTATTTGGGAATTAAGTACTACTTTTTATTGTAAAATATGCGAAAGAAGTAGAAATTGCTTTAACCTTGTTGCAACACAAAAAAATAAAGTTAAATTAGGAAGTAACATACTGTACTCTTGCAGCAAAGCCTTGAAAAGGCGGTCTGAAAAGGTAAAGATGTTTGAAAGAAGACAAGGCAACATTGAAGCCAAAGAATATATGCTCCCGTTGTTTTTTTTTTTGTTAGCTTAGGGAAGGGAAATCCTGTATTATTGTGGACCATAATCTCTTTGTTTCTCATTCCAAATATCATTGTTTATGTTTGTTCATTACTTTCCAGTAGACTTCACCAGTCTTTTACAGAAAAGCATACCCTCACCTCACCTTGCATATACTACAGTAATTGGTGGTTCTCGTTCAGAGATTGCCCGTAGCCCCCTCGGTGTTACAGAAGCTTCTCACTTAAATATCACATTATATGGTTTTACTCCCACAGATCTACCCCAGCAGCATACGTAGCTGTTTCACAATTTGACACGGTGGTGTAATGTAATTAATAGCTAAGGTTCAGCAACAAAATGAATCTTGCACTGTTAATATTGTATATATATATGATGTAGCGAATACAAACAGCATAAAGTGGCTGTAGTTTAGTGGTGAGAATTCCACGTTGTGGCCGTGGAGACCTGGGCTCGAATCCCAGCAGCCACAAAATATTTTTTTATTTTAACCTCTTTGTGGGCTCGGGCCAACCCACATTGTGTGGCCCATTCAATGTGTTGTTTCTGAATACTGTTTAGGGTGCGGAAAGTGATTTCCGGGAAACCACTTTCCAAACTTTCTTTGTTTGCCATTAGAAAAGTTGGTCAATTAAAAATATTTTCCTGTCAAATGAAAATTTGACTTGATTTTCAGAAAAGTATTTTTCTTTTATTTTGGATGGAAAACAAAGTTGTGAAAAATTTAAAAATATCATATTATTTGCTAATTATGTCAAATTTGATCCTCAAATTTTGATTGCTATATATTTTGTTTGAATCTTTTTTTTTCCTTCAAATTCATCCCTTAAAATTTAATTTAATTTAATTTTTATATTAACTTTAGTTCTTATTTTTATGATTGTTATTTATTTTTCTCTTATCATTTTTTAAATTGAAATTTTTTATCTATCAAATTTGGTTCTCATTCTTTTGATTGTTACTTATTTTATTTAAAATAATTTATGAAATTGTAATTATTATTATTTTAATTTCATCATCTTTCAATTTTTTTATCTGTTAGATTTGATCTTTATTATTTTGATTATTATTTATTTTATTTGAGATAATTTATGAAATTAGATTTTTTTCAATTCCATTCCTATTCAACTTTTAAATTTGTAAGATTTGTTCCTTATTATTTTAATAAATATTTTTTAAAAATAAAACATTAATAAGTTATTTTCCAACTTATTTTCCATAACATAACCAAACACTGAAAATTGTTTTTCAACTTAGTTTCCATGACACTACCAAACATCGAAAAATAATTTACTTTTTCGGAATTTACTTTCCAAGGAAACCACTTTCCAAAAGAAAATTACTTTCTTGTAAATAAACGGGGCCTTAATTATATTGTCGTTACACTGCTTCCTGTTGTAATCATAGATATAAAACCCAATCTTTCTCGAGTCTTGGAATTAATCTATACTAATCCAAAATATTTTTGTTTTATGATATTTAAAAAATAAATTTGAAATAATATTATTTGAAATTAATATTTTTTCAGAAAAAAGAAAGATATACTTGTACAAAAGAATAGATAGCAATTGTATTTTACAATACAAAACATTTTACTCCTGATTTCTCACTATACATACTTTTATTCCCACAACTCAATTATCTTCGATAATAAAACATTTGGGATTTTCTAGTGGAGCTCATGAACCTTTTTCCTTTCAATTTAATCTTTCTATAGCGTAATTACATGAAATTAGTTTTAAAACAATAGCAAAACTATTAAATTAAAAGAAAAATAACCAAAATATAAAGTATAAAGAAAATATTTGTCCAATATTAAATTCTAAATAATTTTTATTTTGATTCAAATTTTTTTTTATTATTTTTCAGCTTTGAGATATGAGAGAAAATCACCTGAAAAAATAGAAATAACAGAAAAAATAATTAGTTTGGTCATTTTTTAATTACAAAACTCAGTGTTCTTGGTGTGTGAAATGATTTCATTTGATAAGAGAAGTTTAATAATGATGGGGTTTTACTATAAAAACATCTAAAAAATTAAAAAAAAATTAAAAATCAAAACATGTTTTTACCAATTATAAAGTGCTTTATAATTTATCAAGTTAATTAAATTATATTAAAATAACTCTCATACAATAAATTAATTTAGTATTCAGATTAAACAAGAAGGTGGTTCAAGTATTTTAAAGTTGAACTCACGAGAACATGTTTAATAATAACACCAAGAAATTAATCAGAGGCTGGACATTCTTGTTTTACATTAAAAGTGTTTTGATCCCACCTTCTTGTAGCACGGGTAGTTTGCTAGTTTTAAATTTAATGTTTTATTCCTAAACATTGTACATGGACAATCCACGTCACCCACCCTACCGAACTCCGCCATTACCAAACCTAAAATCGACTTCTGATTTTTCAGACCTAAACATTGTCGTGTTCTTCTTTTCGTTTCTCTTTTCTTGAGAGCAGCAGCCTCGACGAGAACTGCACCGGAGACTATATATCGCCCAGTCAGACAAGATAGGAATGGATTTAAAACAACAAACAAACAGAGGGCATGGAAGAAAACGGATGCTACCATATATTCCATGTATAACAAATTGCATCAATATTAATATCATATTAATTAATCAAATTAATTATGCTTAACTAATAGTAGAAAGTGTGTCGAAAAGATGTTGAATCAAATAACAACAATAATAATAATAATAATAATAATGTGACAAAAAATGAAATTTAGTAGCCTACAAATTTATAAAACAAATGCGCAAATGTGATAAACTGATAATAATTATTAAAATTGAGAATTCATAGTTTTTTAATTGTTTTAACATGCTAATGTAGAGAATTAAAAAATATCTGAAAAAATCATTTTAGTATATTCAATTTCAAGTGAAATACACTTATAAAAACTGCATTTACATCATAATATCAAACATACTTATATGCCCATGGAAGACGACACAAATTGTTTGTAATGGTAACTTTGAACCCAATGAATCCAAATCATTTTTAAAATTAGCACGGTAAATTAAAAGTTTTGGCAGATTGTGAAAATGATTTAGTGAAATAGCATATTTTCACCATGTCGCGCTTCTAAAACACGATATTTACTAATTATTGATATTCTTAAGCCTTGTCGCACTTCAAAATAGCGACATTTAAACATGTCGTGCTTTTGAAATGCGACAACTATCAACTGGTAGGCCGATTGGATACAATTGTATAACTTGTCGATCGTTTGACATAAAAATCATAATTTTATGAACTTTTTCTTTCAAATATTTTTTATAAGTAATAATATACATTTTGTCCAACTTGTAGGCTAAAAAACAAACTTTAAAAAATTATTGTTCACACAGTAGTTTTCACGGGTGATTCTGAACAGTTAGGTGTGGGTCTGTCATAACTATATGAGGATTTACTCCTGACAGATTACGTGAATGGCCTCACAGATGCATCTATGGATTAATGAGACAGGTTTAAGCTTAGAAAGAGGTCTGATCACGTCAAACCAGAATGATGGCTGAAAAGGACCACAACTTTTTATCCAACCGTTGGATCGCATTCAAATGTTTACAAGAGTTTCTAAAGGCCATTTCTCTTATCGCTAATCCGATCGTCAAATCTTTAAATTTTAAAAATCTCGTCTTGAAGCCCTGGTTTTGATAATTATATGATTTTTCTTATGAAGTAGTTGATCGATTTAACGAAATGATCGACCGATTAGTCATAAATTTATATAAATCATGAAATCAATTAAATTTCTTTCAATGTACCCCATCACTACATCTAAAAGTATACTATTTTTCCAAAACTTCTTACTTTTTTGTCATTTCACTTTTTATTTGCATTTTAGATACTAATTGCCTAATGAATCCAATCCAACCCATCCAAGGCATTATTAGATTGGAAAAAGGAATAAAATGCTGGGGTTGGGTCATATTGGCAAATTAAGGAAAGCCAGCCGGCTACACTGCCTGCTTTCCACGTGGTGGCTAGAGACGTTTACTTATGCACACACTACAGCAGAGGAGAGTCGTAATAGGATAAAAAAGAAAAAGAAAAAAAAGAGTTATTTAATCTGTAAAAATTCACAATTTTTAAATTTTAATAATTTAATTGAATAAACGAAAAGCAAAGGCAAATATTATCAAACACATTAACAAAGGCTTATCTTCCACGTTCAAAACCATGCCTGTCCCTATGAGAGCCCTTTCGGCCATGAGCTATATTGTATATATTTTGGGCTCTTAAGCTTGGCTCACTCATCAGCTTACTTCAGCTTAATATTTCTTTGTCATTTTCCTCAAATTTCCCTTTTGACCAATTGAAATAAGATGTTGCTCCTAGTGAAAGAAAAATGTATTTGTGATGTTTCTCTAATATTTTTATCATTTTCTAAACGAGAAACATATTGGATTTTAAGGTATTTTAGAATTTACTTTCTTGTACAAAATTCAAAATAATATTCCGATAATTAAAATCTAAGATTTATATTCTTGATGTTGATTAAAATAAAAATAACTGGAATAAATCTCATTAAAAAGTTAATTCTATTTAATTTGATAATAGGGATATTTTTTTATATTTCGATGAAATTATAATATATAAATGAACTCCTAGTTAAATTTTTTTATGAAAGAATTATCTAATTTAAAGTCAAAATCTTGATCTTACAATGTCAATTTTATGGTTAAGAAATAAATTAGTTACTACAATTCAAAGTACATAAGAAACAAAATCTTATTAGGTATATTTTTATTTTTGATGTTGTTTTTGCTTTTAATAATGGGAATATTAAAAATATAGATTTACTGTTTTCACTTTTAAGGATTCTATCCCATAATAAACACAAAAATAAAAATAAAAATAAATACACCTTAAATTTTTATGACGTATTTAAACAGAAAGAAGGAAATGAATTAATATAAAACTATCATTATATGAAAATTATTTAGATGATACTCACATTACAAGTATTATAAAATCTCTCAACTCTTGGTAAAACAAATTTGGGAAACTTGTTGTCAAATGAAAATAAATTTAGACGTTACCCTTTAGACCTAGTCTTTCTTTTCCAATATAAAATAGAAAAGACACGAAGGAGCCATAGCCGGAGCCATAGCCGGAGCCATAGCCAAACTTAAGCCGTCAACTGATCGCAAATATATCTGCATATTTGTTAGTGCATGAAGTGAGAGGTGAAGTTTCCTAAAACACAAAGCAAATTACGTTGTCGCTGTCTTTTTTTGTGTCACCTCACGTCTTTCACCACTGCCCTCCCCCCTTGGTCTAATCCTGACAAGATAGAGTATCCAACAAAACCCTGTTAGATCAGATCAGTTTTTATCACTTTCACTATATAGATAAGATCTCCAGCTCCAATCCTGGTGAATTATGGAAAATATTTTGCTTTTCTTTAAAGGCTTCTTATTTGAAGGCAGATTGGTTTCTGGGTTTTGAGAGTTTTGAGATTTGGTTGTGTGTAGAGGGAAAAAAGAAAGGATTTTTGGGGTTTTGGTTAGATTGTGATCATGTGATTCTTGGCTTGATTTTGGAGGAGGATTTGGTGGGTTTTGTTTATTTGAGGGATTAAGCAAGAATTGGAGGTGGAAGTTTTAAGACTTTGCTGCTTTTGGAATTTGCTTTCCTTATTTTTTTTCTTGGAGGAATCAGTTAAAAGTGGGAGTTCTATTCTTTTTCTGATTAAATTTTTAGCAAGTAAAGAAGTTTTGACACAGAGAATAACATTACAAGCAACCAGGTGATCTCAAAAGATCAAAGATTGCGGCAAGTATATATCAACTCCACATCCTTTCTTAAGCCTTTGTTTGTATATTTGCTATGGATCGTTTTAGATCATTTTCGGGCTCTTGTGCCTTTAATTTTTTTCGAGTTGTTTATTTGATTAGATGTCTTGCTTTAATTGGTAAGTGAGTGAATCGGTTTTCCTTTTATGTGAATGTTGATGAGATTTTGTAGAGTTTTAAGAGTTTTTAATGACAATTTGCAGGGAAATGGCAACTTTAGTGGAGCCTCCGAATGGAATTAGGCCAAGCGGGAAGCAATATTACTCAATGTGGCACACTGTATTTGAGCTTGATTCAAAGTATGTTCCAATTAAGCCTATAGGTAAAGGGGCTTATGGTGTTGTTTGCTCTTCGATTAATCGGGAAACAAATGAGAAAGTTGCCATCAAGAAAATCAATAATGTGTTTGAGAACAAGATTGATGCTTTGAGGACTCTGAGAGAGTTGAAGCTTCTTAGACATATCCGGCATGAGAATGTAATTGCTCTGAAGGATGTTTTGATGCCTATTCATAGGACAAGTTTCAAGGATGTGTATTTGGTTTATGAGCTCATGGATACAGATTTGCATCAGATTATCAAGTCCTCACAACCACTTTCCAGTGATCATTGCAAGTATTTTATATTTCAGGTAAATACTCTCTCTCAAGTGGTAGTAGTATAAAAGTTTCGCATTCTTTCAGCCCGTCTTGTGATGTCAATTTCATGCTAATATGCACAGTCTATCTGACGGAAAGTGTTCGCACTGGGAATTATGGCTACATTTTATCTCTGTAATCATATGTTGTAATTTCATGTTGTGCCAGGAGATGGTGATTAATATTTTAGTGAAAACAGTATTAGATGGTTACAAAGTGAAATTTATTTAAGAAAGAATCATACCAATTGTGAACAATTATGATTTAATGGTTCACAGAGAAAAATGATTAAGCTGAAGCTGACCATTCTATAGTAGTTATGTTTGGTAGTTTTGGTCTATGAGCTGTATCTACATGTCTTTAAATTGTAAAATTCCACCCCAGTCAATAGATGTCAGACTTTGGAAGAAAATGCATGTTCATACATTCTTTGTTACCACGTGTTAATCTTGGTTAACACCATGGGGCATTATCAGACCCAGCTTTTTAAGGTGTCGTCACAATTCACTGGCCTTGTTAGATGTGTCATGCTCAGCGTTCCAAGGTGTCGACATTAATCATGGATTTTGATTCTCCATTTTGTGGGGTATGCAACCCACCAAATTTACTTAAACCTATAAATGACCACTCATCTATAATATTTAGTATCTGTAGTTTCAGTCCTTTGATTTTCTGGTTTACTCTGTGTCATGCCCGTTAAAAACTTGAATCCACAAGAAAAATAGTGAATAGTTAGAATATATAGAGGCGGTGATAATAGTTATGACTGGATTCATCATCTTATGAAAGTTTGAGAGAGAAGCTATGGTTCAAGCAAAATTGATTTAAATCTTCGATGCTGCAGAATTTTGTGATTCATGTATGCTCACACTCAGGGTGCCAAGGCAGGATGTGAGGGTATTCTCTTCATTTTACAGTAAAACAAGGGCCTTCTGTGATTCCCATGTTTTGCTCTCTTTGCGAGCAAGAAATGCCTTGCATTCAGCATTCCCTGTTGGCTTCTCTGGTTGCAAACTCAACTGAGTTACTTATTAGTTAATGAACAACACAAGACTGAGGGCGAAGATGTTGATGAATTTGGCAAACATTGACAATGGCTCATGTTCCTTTTTGAATGAACTTGATAGCTGTGCTTTGTGACATAGCATAACCAGCGATAATAATCTGGAATAATGATTAAATGTGATGCCATGCATGCCACTAGTTAATTTTCAATCATTTTTTTTTTCTTCTCAGTATTGTTCTGCTATCATCTAATCTTCATAAAATATTTTAGTTGCTACGTGGGCTGAATTATCTCCACTCTGCAAACATTCTTCATCGGGACCTGAAGCCTGGAAATCTCCTTGTCAATGCTAACTGCGACCTGAAGATATGTGATTTTGGGCTGGCACGAACAAGCAGAGGCAATGAACAGTTCATGACTGAGTATGTTGTTACCCGATGGTATCGTGCACCTGAGCTGCTACTCTGCTGTGACAATTATGGAACCTCCATTGATGTCTGGTCTGTCGGATGTATCTTTGCTGAGATTCTTGGCCGCAAACCTATCTTCCCTGGAACAGAATGTCTGAACCAGCTGAAGCTAATTATCAGTGTCCTCGGGAGCCAAAATGATACTGATCTAGAGTTCATTGACAACCCAAAAGCCAGGAGGTACATCAAAACACTTCCTTATACAAGGGGAACCCATCTCTCACACCTGTACCCTCATGCTGATCCTCTGGCCTTAGACTTGTTGCAAAGGATGCTGGTGTTTGATCCTAGCAAGAGAATTACAGTGACAGAAGCACTTCTACACCCTTACATATCAGGGCTGTACGATCCAAGACGCGACCCACCAGCACAGGTTCCTATCAATCTTGACATAGATGAGAATCTTGGGGAACATATGATTAGGGAGATGATATGGGATGAGATGCTTCATTACCACCCTGAAGCTGTGTTAGCTCGTAGATAGATTATGTTTCAAAATCCTTTTTCTAGTGTGTCTGTGAGATCAGTTAAATATTTCCACTTGGAAGCATGGCGTTGAGAGAATGTACGTGATATTTACCAAGATTTTGTTTGGACATTTTGTTTATTAGTTTTGAGTTTCTGAGCCGGACTATGGCATCCTGTAAATTGTAAATTGGCATGCCATCATTTATTGTGATCTATAAAATATATCTAGCAATGTAGACATCTTGATTTGGAATAACACGATAATGTTGATGCATCAATATTTTTATGTCTGTATAGAACTGGTGACGAGGACCATGAGGTTTCATAGTTTTCATCTTCTGACTTGTAATATCCTTTATTTTTACCACTCATCTTCATCTTCTTCCCTGCTCCCAAAACAATTTTCTTTCAGTTCGTAATTCGGTATGCTGCACGTGAAAATGAAAGCCAACCTCTTGCAGCACTAGAAGCAACCCATTTTAATGGACAACCATCACTTGGTCCTGCACATTCTTATGAAATGATGGAATTGTTTAAAACGCTAAAGTGTGAGGCTCTGTTAAGGCACGCTTCTAAACACAAATTCTGATCTTGTAACATTTGGAAAGGTGCTATTTCTTGTTCGAGTACTCAGGAAAACGTCAAACATAACGAATTCGATCGGCTCACCTTTCTTCTCAAAAACTAGCTTTGCATCACAAATTTTGAAAAGCTGAAATGCCAACAAACTGAAATGGACTTGTGAGTGGGCAGTTTGAACTGATCTGCGGGTGTCTACACATGGAGAGACTCTTGGGCAATTTAACTTGTGTCCCTTAAGCCTGGCCTGGCCAAGATAGGCCTCCATAAAGCTACCCTTTGGCAACCAAGAAATTCTAGGCCTCAGTCTGGAAACAGTATTATACAAGTGTTCCTTTGGCAACTAGCCGTCGATGAAGCATAAACCTGGAGTCTTTTTGGATAAAAACTCGATCAAGGTTTGCAAGCATAATCGAGTTTTTTATGCTGTTCATGCATGCATTCAAACTAAATCACTTCTCCCATCAAATCTTCCAGGTCAAGTCATAATCCATGTTCAGCTCATACATCGTGGAGGATTGGTCATTCGTTCCAGCTCCCCATGGAATTGAACTCAAATCAAACTGGGGTGCAATCCTAATAATCAATTTTACTAAAAAAATATATTAATGAACTTATTAATTGTGTATTATACAACTTACTTTAATAAAGCAATATTCAAGTCCTAACAAATATAATTTTTTTTTATTATAATTATTTAATGGGAAAACATTATCCCATACTCTATGGTTCAAAAGTCATGAACTCGCCCACTAAACCTAAAAGATAAAGTGCTAGAATTAATAACTCCTAAAAAAAACTAATTTTGTGCTATCAGTTTCACCTTCTGTGGTTAAGCAGGAGGACAAGGGAAATCTCAAATTAGCCCCCCTCCTATCCTCCAATTCTCAATTGGGTCCCTAAACTAAAACTTTTCTCAATCTAATTCCTAAAGCTGATACGTTTTTAATATTTTGGTATATATTATTGCCCAAATATTTAATGAGAATTTGACTTTATCCATTAACATCTTGGAATGATTTTAGCCCACCAGCATTCCCTCGCCATCCTCTCTAATTTATCCCGTCTTTTCACTAGAGAGTCCCTACTCTATAAAGCACTAAAAGTTCAATTCCTACCTTCGCTACTACAAAGAGTCAAGGACACCATCAAAAAGTAAAGCCTAACCCCCATCCAACGTTAAAATATTTTTTTATTTTTAATATTAATATGTTAAAATTATATATAAAAAATATTAATTTAATATTTTTTTCAAAATAAAAGCATTCTTGAGAATAAAAGCTACTGCGAAGAAAAAACAAAAGGGCAATTTGATTAGCTCACGTCACGCAAGTAGAGCTCAGGTGGATGGCTGGATGGGAGCCGCCAAACTAGAAAAACCATCTATGTCAATTCAGGAAATTTGCTTGCAAGTTGACGGGCAAGAGTCAGGGGATTTTGAAACAATTATGACGGGAAAAAAATATATTCTTGTTTAATACTCTAAGAACAAGAACTTGTTGTTGTGGGAGTGTTTTTTCCATCTAACATTCTAGTGAAATGAGAAAGATTTCCGGATGGTTTATTTTTGTATTTCAAAAGTATTTTTAAAAATATTTAAATTTTTTTATTTTTTTATTTTAAGTTAATATTTTTTAAGTATTTTTATATCATTTTAATGTGCTGATATTAAAAATAATTTTTTAAAAATAAAAAAGTTATTATAATACTGGAGGGCTGCTTTAATAAGAAGTTATATATAAGAAAAAAGCCTAACTTTGAAGTAGTCATGATAGTTAAAATAATATGGTTATGGTTGCTTTTCAAAATATTTTTCACTCGAAAATATATAAAAAATAATGTTTTTTATTTTTTTAAAATTATTTTTGACATCAGCACATCAAAATGATCTGAAAACATAAAAAAAATATTACTTTGAAACAAAAAAAAATAAAATAAAAATTAAATATTTTTAAAAACATTTTTGAAATGTAAAAATAAATAGGGTTATGCTGAATAACTATATTTTAATTCGGAACTCTTCATTTAATTATGCAATTGGAAAGTCTTTTAATGTGATTGGATTAAGAAAATTGAGATTTATAAGGTCCACTTTCCACAACATATTTCCAAAGAGCACCCATTAATTAATTAATTAATTAATGTAATTGGAAAATCTCACTTATATGATTAATTTATCCATTCCTATTATTGAAATAAATCATAATCTCCAACTAGATACTGCAGTAGTAACTAACTGCTATGTGTGTTGCACGCTCTTCGCCGCGGGTATGGATTTCGAGGTGTCAGCAGCGTTCCCGTGAGCTTATTTTTTGTAAATATTAGGCATCATCTTTTGACGGACAAAGCTAAACTCTCTCCTTTTTGGATTTTCGTGCCTGGTTTTCTTTTTGTTACAAAGAAGGGGTTTTCTTTTTCTCAAGCTCAATTCCAGTCCTTTTATTTCCAATCATTTATCAAATGAAAAATCAAAACTATTTCTTTCAAATCCAGCCCCAACCATGTTTATTTGACACTGCAGAAACCTGATAATAAACTATTTGAATCAAACTATAAAGTCAATTATCAATCAAGAAGAGTGTGAAAGGACTGAATTGAAAAACAAAACTACAGTGATGAAAACAAAACAAAATACCAAAAAAAAAAGGGAGTTCATAGTAAATAAGAAAGAAAAACACCAAAGCAAAGTAGTTTATTTTCTTAACCGGTTACCTACCCTGCATCTTAAAATTTTAAAACAATTACATAAAAAAATGTTTAACAACTATCAGCGCATATTTTAAATAAATACTTAAAATAAGGCTTATGTGCCTCAATAAATTTCAATAATATCATAATGCCAATTTCTTAATCAATTTAAATTGTCATTTAAATCGTGTGTGAGTTGAAATAATACGACCCATTCAATTTATTAGGTTTAACTATGAATTGGCCGAATTGGTCGAAACTAGATTTGAGTAAAAACCAATTATATACACCGTCATTTTATTTTTTTTATAAATATTAAAATGATGATGTTAATATTGACTCGATTAATCAAAACAAAAATCGTTTGCTTTCTCAAAAAGAAAATTACAGCAAACTCGATCCAACATTTTCTTTGTAAAAAAATATTGGAATAATGATATTTTAGACTGATTAGGATCAAATCAGGTTGATTTGTCTAATCCGTGATCTAAATCAAAGCCTTTATCAAGTTTAATAATTGCAATTTATTTTTTATTTAATTGTATAAAGGAGTGTTTTAATCCAAATTTAAATAAAAAAATAAAGAGAAAAAATACATAAAAAAAAGTAAGGTTTGAATAAAAATTTGAAAGAAAAAAATGAAAAAAAAAAGAGGTTTGGTGCTTTAGGCATAACTTCTCATGTCCACGCACTTAGCAAGAAACTCACGCTTGAAAGTGCCTAGGTTAATCTTTTTTTTTTTTTTTTCCCAGTGCATAGGGTAGATGTTTTCCACCCTTTTCTCTTTTGAAAAATTCAATGATGTATTATTCGTTGTAATAGATGATATATTGTCTATAAACCTAGAATTCAGCCACCACAACGGTGGCAAAAAATCAAGCAAAAGAGATATTAGGACTAAAAATCCAATTTTTAACTCATTTTAACTCAAAAAAACTAATAACAACCATAAAAAAAAATTCATAAACTACATATAAACCCCAAAATACTATAAAATCACTCAAAAAAATCAATTGAATAAAAACAAATCTTAATGCAACCTGGTCTATATTTTTAGACATGTTTATAGGGAAAAAACCACCATCATCCAACTCCTTTTGTTGCTTAGAACTGGTTGACACAAGATTGACTATTTTTTTCACTAAAATTATAACGAATCAACAACTTTCTCTCTATATCACTTTAATCTGATGACTTTCTCTCTCCTCTCTAAAAAATAATTGAAAATGAGGTTTTAAACTGAAATAAAATTTTCAAAAACTAGAGGGGATCAAAAAGAACTTTTCCATGCTAATTTAAGATTGATATTTTACACTTTGATCCTATATCTTTTAATTGTATTTTTTTTAACAAATCATAAAAAAATCAATTAGTAATTTGATAAAAAAAAAACAGGGGGATGCAATAAAAAATAGTTTGAGAAGCAAAAAAAATAATTGTGGATTACTGTTAATTTCCCAAAACTTTTAGTGTATTATATAACTTGTTTGATTCATTGCGCTAAGCTAAGAGATGTAGCGGTTTTTTCTTCAAAGCAAACAAAGGTGCAAGTGTTGTTAACATTTATTTTTACCATCAAGAAAATAATTAACTACAAACTAAAAGTTTGATATGTGCATAAAATTAAAAAAATATATAAAATTACATTGATTTTTTTTATGAGGAGCATGATTTTATGATAAAAGGGAGCGATGTTTGAAATAAAAAAGTAAAATATATTTCTCTAATCTAATTTCAATCTTCTTATTAACATATTTATTGATTATTTGGGCAACACACTCGAGCCCAAGAGTTCGGTGCATGCTCAGTGCCCTCATGTACTTGAGTGTTGCGCTAGAGCATAGGAGGTGGGTGTCCACCCAACCCTTCATGGGCTCAGGGCTCGCGCTTAAACCAATGCATGTTTCCCAATGTTCTCAGATCCATTGCAGGTCCTAACTCCTTTTGAGATTGGTTTTGTGGCCTAGCCCCAATACTTATTCCCTTGAATTTATTTATTTTTATCAAACCCCATACCTTTTTACTGGATCCTACTCAATATGCATCCATAAGTGTACAAGAGTCTCTTATATCCTACCACATACATATATAAGAGATATTTATCCCACATTAATGTTTATATCAATGAAATTTGTTTCTTATTAATGTTTGTGTGAGATATATTTATCTCTTATTAATATTACAATGATAAGATGACTCTTTACCCCTCTCTTTCAAACAAAAAGATAAGGTTCATGGGATATAAATACTTATAAATCATCTAGGTAAATAATTCACACCTTTTCCATTCTCAACATACACACCATTTTTTTACACGACATTCATTTCATAACAAAACAAGAATAAACAACTTTGTTTTTAAAATTTAATACTCGTTTACATATTTATTATACTTTTCCTCTCTAAAAATATCAAATTAACCATTCGAGGATCCCCAATTAATCCACCTAAAAATAATTGTTTTGTGGGTGTTAGGATTTCTACTCTTAGCTATCCCGTTTCTTTACTATAGAGAATAGATCTAATCATATGAATATTTGATTAAACTCATTATCCAACCATCAAAAAATATATTCCTATACTTTCTAGATTTTAAAATATCATCACTAAGGTTTGGAATCAAACACCAAGTCACAAGACCCAAGGAACATTGGTGAATTTAATCTTATTTTTTTTTTAAATCTTTAATCTATATAGAATAACATAACTACGAAAATATATTATAAAAGATTATGGCAATTTGAAAATAATTTGTTCTCTTTGATTATTTATAAATTTCATGACATATTAATATTAAATTTACATCATATTAAACGGAGTAAAAAATCATTTGTAGCGATAATTATTTATATTTGTAAAAAATAAATGAATAGAATTATTTTTAAGAAAAAGTGAAATATTTATTAGAGCCGGTTGCGGGTGGTTCAACTGGTATTTAAAAAACCCAGCCTGTTCAAATAGTTTTTGCCAGATCCTTTGATTTCCTTACTTTTATAAAAACTAAACTTGTTTAATCAATATGTGATTCAGCTGTTTCCGAATTGAACCAGCCAGTTGGTTTCAGTTCCAGTAACTATAACTAATTTATTTTATTTTTTATTTTTTTTAAATTCTTTTAAAAAATATTATTTTAATATAATTTTAAAAAAAAATTTAAAAACAAATACTATCACCCGCCAAATCATCATACATGCATCTCAAATGCAGCAGCCCGCGCAAGTTGAGAATATGGTGTCCACGAGCAGAGGATGCTATTTGGAAACATATTGAAATTCATGTATTCTAAAAATTTATATTTTTTATTTTAAATTAATTTTTTAAAATTTTTTATATACTGATATAAAAATATACTTTTAAAAATATTATTTTAATATATCTTTAAATAAAAAAATATAAAAAATAACTACTACTACCGCGCTATAAAATAAAAAAAAAAACAGCCATAATATATCCCGCAGGCAGCCGCTGCAAGTTGCCTATCTTTTTTTCTTCCAAAAAGTGAAGGACACCACTAGTACTGAGAGGTCTGACACCATGCATGTGCCGCTGTACGGCTAAGAGGTTGCACACGATACATTACTGTACCCACAGCTGCCTCTTCCTCCAATAAAATGAATTCATTTAAACATGTGGTAAACATGTTACTTTCTAGCGATTAAAATTTCATAAATCTAGATTCACTTTATATTTATATAATCATCAACTTCAATACTTATAAAATTAATTAAAATATATATAAATTGACTCAGATATTTATATTAATAATAATAATAAAAAAAGTTATTTAGTTATATTTAGAAATAAAAGATATTAATCAAAATATTAATTAAAAATAAATAAATAAGTACGATTAATTTAATTCAAAAGTAAAACTAACCATTTTTATTAAGGTAATCGATTATTTTTAAAAATATTTTTTATTTAAAAATAAATTAAAATAATATATATTTTTTAAATTAAAATTTAAAAAACAATATAAAAACAAAAAAAAAAACACTAATTTTAAACAAAAAAATAAAATAAAATTTGTAACAAATACACAACCAGCTATGTTGCTAAACAATTAGTAAATTTTACACAAGATTTATACAAAAAATTGAGGAGAATCATCGATAAACACTCACACAACTATCCAACAAATCATAATCTTTGAAATTCAATGTTCACGGATCTTTAAAATAAATTATGTTTATCATCCTTAAATAAATTATAAGCTTTTAAATAATCTTTAATGATTGACTTCAACTGATCAAAATTGTTACCCTGTAATTATCTTTAATTTCGCGCGTGCGCATGAACATGCGATGCAATGCAAGACCAAGACCCCACTGGGCCACTACTACTACTCAATTTTCTTTCTTTCGTTCCAGAGAGCTGTGTTTACACTGAAGTTTTAATATAATTTTTTTTTTATATTTTTAAATTATTTTAATATGATAATGTTAAAATTAGTTTTTTTAAAATTAAAAAATATTATTTAAATATATTTAATTTTTTTTTTTTTAAAGTAAACCACCGAACACTCACGGACATGCCCTGAATAATTGAGATAATTTCTTCCAAGTACAATTCAGTGTATAAATTCCATTACAAGTACCCCCAGGAAACCTCTTTTCCTTCTTATCCTCATCTCCCTTGTTTTAAAATCCGAAGCCTTCTTTTCTCTCCGTAATCATACATCATCCCTTCTAGATGATCGTGATAAGGTTATAAAGCCTTTGCTTTGCGCTCTCACACACACGCGCACGCTAAAAAGAAGAAGAAAAACCGGCTTCTTCACAAACTACACAAAATTAATCTGTGCTTGTCTCCAACATTTCTTTGATTTTTCTCTTGTTTTATGTACTGTTTTATTTTGATGCTAAACACATCTGTTTCTTGATGTTTGAGAATACAAAGTATTCATGACTCCTGTCCTCTGTGAAATCCTCCTCTCTGGTTTTATGATACACTCTACTCGTAGACGCAGGATCACTCACCTTGTTCAATCTTTCTCTGTTGTTTTCCTCTACTGGTTCTACGTTTTCTCATGAACTCCATCACCCCTTCTGAATCCCTATAAACCATCTTCCATTAGCATCTTAATCAACTTGAAAATAGTCATCTTCTTGGTCCCGTGCTAGCTTTCTCTTTTATCAAGCATAGTCCGGGGTTAATTACATTTTTGTTGTTCTTCTTGTTATTTTGTTATTGTTACAACTATTTTTATTTGTTAAGGGAAAAATATAATGGCCTCTTCTAGTGGGGCATCTTCAGGGTCAACAGCCATGTTGAGGAACTCAAGTTCTGAAGAGGGTCCGCAGCAGATTATGGACCCAAGGAAGCGTAAAAGGATGCTATCCAATAGAGAATCTGCAAGAAGATCCAGAATGAGGAAACAGAAACACCTGGATGACCTCACGGGACAACTTCGTCAGCTCGCGAGAGAAAATAATGAGATCCTGACAAGGATGAATGTTATCTCTCAGCTTTACATGAATATTGAAGCCGAGAACTCTATCCTCAGAGCCCAAATGGCTGAGCTTACCCACAGATTGGACTCTCTCAATGAAATTATTGAATATGCCAACTTTAGCGATGGTCTTTTTGAACCCGAGGATGCTGTTGCCTCTGTTTCTGCGACTAGTCATCAGATTGGTGATGGTTTTTTCATGAATCCATGGAATAATGCTAATTCCCATGTGAATCAGCCCATCATGGACATGGTTATGTACTGAAATTTTTTATGTGGGAATGTGGCTGTACTTGATGCTGTTTATGTTTTTATCCCTTTTCTTTTCTTTTGATGTTGTGTTTGTGCTGGCCATGATGAATAGAAGATGTAAAGGTTGTAGCAGGATCTAATTTTGAAAAGATTGTAACTGGTCATGGTGAATTGATTAATGTAATGATCGGAGAGATAACCTCTTAATGGTTTGCTGACCTCTAAAGGTAACTTTGTATAATGTGTTTTTTAAAAAATTAAATTTTTTTTATTTTTTTTAAATTAATATTTTTTGGTGTTTTTAGATCATTTTGATGCGTTAATATCAAAAATAATTTTTAAAAAATAAAAAATATTATTTTGATATATTTCTGAGTGAAAAACACTTTAAAAAACAACCACAACCACATTTCTAAACAGACTTTTGATGAATCATAAATCGAACAAATGTAGCTTGGTTCTAGTCTAAAAATTTATATTTTTTAGTGTTTATATATTGTTTTGATCTGATAATATTAATAAAAAAAATATTTTAAAAAATAATAATATTATTTTAATATATATTTTTTAAAAAAAAAACCTCTTTAAAATACACAATCTACGCTAATTCTGGGACGTAACTATAAAATGGCTTTGATTAATGATAACTTGCCACTTTAGAAGAGACTAGAGAGAGATAACCCCTTTTTCTCTCTATGCGTGCGTTTGCATTGAAAAGTCAAATGGTATTATCGACTTCATTTTCAGTCAATTTCATACGATTGTTCCTCTTTTATTTTTTTTGCCAATTGATCCTTGAATATGGGCAATGCTAATTTTTATTTCTATAAAAAAAAAAGGGAAAATTCAACCTGATTATTAACTTTTATTAGCTTCCATCAAACACGTTTCAATTATTTGAAGTTCCTCGGACAAGCTGTGACATCATCAATTTTATAGACAGGAGGTAATGGGATATATATAATATAGCCGGTGGGTGACATTATCAACCTGTGATCGTTGAGTATTTAAGATTTTATGACCTTGGAGATTTGGTAATTCATTAACTCTCTTAGTTATTACTTAAACAGGTCGAGTGGACACCATTATCTTGGATTCTTGTTCTATTATTCTATCAATTTTGTATTAAGTGCACGGTAGAATAGTTAATCACAAACAATTAGGCGTACGTACATCCAGTATTAGCAAAGAGTATCTGCCCCTTGTTGAATGTTTTGTCAAAAAAAAAAAAAAAAAGAATTTCAAGATATAATTTATATTATTTTTTAATATATTCCTCGAGTGAAAGTACTTTAAAATTGAAACTTGTATAAACTTACACTATCTTGTGCTTAATTTTTATTAAATAAATGAGAATAGTGAGATTCAAACTCGTGATTACTTGGTAATCAAAGTTCTGATACCATGTTAAAAAATCAATTCAACCTAAAAATTTAAACTTTTAAGTGAAGTTTTAAGATATGATTTATATTATACTTTGTCTTCAAATTAAGGATTGTTTATTGGCTGATAGGGCATGCTTGAAGAAATGACATTTGACATGCTTAAATTTTAATAAGAGTTAAGAGTAGAGTACTATAAATTAGGAGTGTTCTAAAACACTAAAATCAAAGAAACTAAAAAAAATTAACTAAAAAAACTAAATCGAGAAAAAAATTTAAAAAAACCGATTTAAAAACCAAAAACATCATTTGGTTCAATTCAATTTTGATTTTAGAAAACTAAAACCGATTCAACCGAACTTAAACCAACTAATACAAAACATGTATAAATAGAAACTTAAAACATTTTAATCCTAAAGATTTTGTTTCAGCCGCTCCTCTCCCTCCTCCCTCCCCTTCTCTCCTGTGACCTGTTTTTCTAGTCTCTCTTTCCCTTGTCCTCTTCATTCTCATGCAAAGTTAAATATTGTGCTTCTACATAACAAAGTCAAAAAAGATGGATTCAAGTTGGAGCAGGTCTTAAACAACAACAAGGGGGCTGAACTATTTATATTTGAAGGCCATGTATCTCCATTTTAAAATTTCAAAGTAATAAATTATTTTGATTGGTTTCTTTTTTCTGTCCTTTGCAAAAGTGTTTTTGTTTCAAATGAATTAGTCTTGCTTGTGATTATATAATATTTATTGTTGGATTTAAGAGTACAAAGTATTGATTTTTTGAGTTTTTGCTTATGTCAATAACCAGAAATTCCAGGTAATCCAAAACCTGGTGCTGGTGTTTGTTTGATCTGCTCTAGTTACATGTATTTTTTATTTTATTGTTAGTGTCTTCTCCCTCCGCATAGTTATCTTTTATGGGAGTTTATGCCCATTTAATTAATTAGCTCAATAGTTAATTACACGTACCTAGCATCACTTGCTAGGGTAGTTCACTATAATTAACAAAGTAGGTTTTGACAAAAGAATGATGCCACAAACTACATTTTGTATGAAGGGGAAGGTAAGAAACTCAAGCGGGACAAGTTAGGCTTGCAAGCAACCCTCAGAAGATGCACAAGTCCTTTTCAAATCAACCATCTTCTAAGTAGAGTGCTGCTATATAATATACAAAAAGATGATGCCATCAAGCATCCTCCAATATGCCTCCATTATATATATTTTGGCATACTTTCATGTACAAAATATTAGTTTACTTTAGATGAGTTCTTTTCAAACATGCTTTTCTATTCCATATATATACAATTGAAGTGTATGAAAGACATTACTACACTTTTTTTTTTCAAAAAAAAAAAGAAAGGCAAAGGAAAGAAGGCTGCTAATAAGCACAAGCAAGGGGGTATTTAGAATTGCGTTCCAAATAGCGTTTCTATAAAAATTGAATTCTTTTTGCTTAAAATTCTTTTTTTTTTTTATGTTTTTTGATCGTTTTGATATGTTAAAGTAAAAAATGAATTTTTTTAAAAAATAAAAAAAATATTATTTTGATACATTTTCGAGCAAAAATTTTTTTTGAAAAGCAACCGCTACTACACTCCCAAACATCCCCTAACACTCTCGCTTTCTCATCTACTAGCTTATTTCTTCTTTCCTTCTTTGTTTTTGTCTTCATTTCTTGCTCTTGTATGTAATTGGCTGCTCATACATGGAATTGCAAAAAATCTCCTTTGACATTGTGATGCCATTACTATAGCATCGATACCTGTATGTAGCAACTTTGTTGGTTACATCTATTGCTTTGATTAATTATGAATAGTTCATACAATCACAACTCTAATATGTATAATGTTTTTTTTTAAAAGAAAAACTAAAATGACTTCCCCAACAAATAAATAATGAAATCCCACTTCTTCTTCTTCTTCTTCATCATCAGCATGTAGTTCTCGAAATCATCACCACCTTGAATCAAAACCCAAAAAGAAAGCATCTAATATATATATAGCCCACCAAAGGATTAAAAGAGCTAACCATTTTGATTTTTTGTCCTTATGAAGATCATAGTAGTCCAGTTTGGTTGGCTTCAAGATCACATATCCGGGTAGTGGCGGAGAAAGAGGGCTAGTAGGAGCCCCAACCCTTGTAATTTATTTTCTAGCCTTTCCATAAACAGTTTATAGTTTTAGCCCTAAAAATAGTAAAATTTAAATTTTGATCTCCTTTTTTTTATTATTATTTTGACCCCTAACTAAACTTCTTGGCTCTACCTCTTTAGATCCGGGTTCTTTTGGATTCGAGGCTAGCCAAAAAGGTGTTAAAGCAAGGGTAATCCCTTCTATGGACTATTGGGTGACTTTCTCTTCGGATGTTATGCTTGGGGAATGCCTCTCATGGTTGTGATAGTGACTTTGTGATGGTTATGGAAGCTCTCAACCATCCCTTAGAGACCTATTTTCCCCTTAACATAATTATTATTGTTCACTAGAGGGAGGAATGTGTGAAGAAGCCATTGAAGGAGCTGGTGATGATGTTTGCAGAGCCCTAAATAGATTTATTTGTTTTTAAAAATTTATTGCAGTAGCAATAACTATTAAAAGAAAAGCTAAAACGCATGGTGTTTTTATTGCATATATGTCTTTGTTTACTATGGATTGTAATAGTGAAATGATTATTTTACCCTTCCAAAACTCTTAGAATGTTGCCTTTTAGGTGTAAAATGGTATTTTTCTTTGGTCAATTTGTCATTTGATAGTTGTTCAGTGGTTTTATTATTTTTTTTATCATGTTTATACACATTTAAATGACTTTGTTACCTTTAAAAGCAAAAAATCAGCAAAAAATCATTTAACTCTGGTCAAGAGCCTTTTCGGGCATTTCACATTTTAATATATAGTAAAATTATACATTTAACCTTGGAGTTAAAAATTTTAAGTCATTGTCATAGGGGTATATTTGTATTTTCATATTGGTTTTTTTGGTAATTGCTGGGTTTGTCAAGGGTGATAACATAATTTACCATTTTATTATTTTTCTTGGTTGAAAAAGCTGTTAGCGCATGTAAGACACCACGCATTTTGGGTGGTGCATATGGCATCTCCTAGCGGTAAAAAATATGTTTTCACCATGTCATTTTGTTCTCCGTCATGTTCTCTTCCTTTATAAGTGGTGCGTGTCATCTAAAAATTGCCAGTTTATCGTCGGTGGCCCTTTCTCTTTTTCCCCCTTTATTTCTCTCTTCTACCTCCAAAAAACTAAATTTGTCCCTGTTGGTGTTTTAGAATCCATCCTCTTAGTTTTGATTTTTTATTTCAGTTATTTTCTCTTTTGTTAATGTTTTATTTGTTTTTAATTTAGTCATTCAATTCCAATTAATATATATGATGTCTTTTGATTTGGTTCTTCTACTTTTGATTTCTTTTTTTTTCCTTGGCTCTTTTGTCAAAGTTTTTATAGTTTTTAATTTTATCATTCAAATTAGATTTATGATTTTTTTCAATAGTAATAATATTTTTTTCAATTTGGTCCTTCTTCTTTTGATTTCTTATTTGTTTTCTTTTCTATTTTGTCAAAGTTTTTATGATTTTTAATTTTATCATTCAAATCAAATTTATGTCTTTTAATTTTATTATTCAAATCAAGTTTATGGTTTTTGTTATTTCAATAATAATAATAATAATAATAATATTTTATTATGATGATTGTAGTGTTTATGATATCAATAATTATGGTGATGATAGTAATAATAGTAATAATTGTGATAATAATATTAATAATAATTAAAATAATAATGATATTAGTGATAAAGGTAATAATAATATAATAATAGTGGTAGTGGTGGTGGTGATAATAATTGTAACAATGATAACGATACTAATAATAATACTATTAATAGTAATAATAATGGTAATAATAATTGTAATAATAGTTTGTTATAATAATAATATTAGTAGTGGTTATAACAACAACAACAACAACAATAAAAATAATAAGAAAAATAATAGTGATAATATTAGTGGTAGCAGTACTAATAATAAATATAACAATAATAATAACGATGATAATAATAATAATAGTGATATTTATAATAATAATAATAATAATAATAGTGATATAATAGTGATGATTCATCATTCAATATTAGATTTGCTGGGAATTGAATCTCACTGCTTTTTCATGTATGATATTTCTGATCTAATAACGAAGATTACGATTTTGAAAAGTTTACTTGGCTCGACATCTTATCTTTTTTCCCTATTGTTTATTCCCCGATTTTATTATTCAATATTAGTTTTGTAAAACAAAAAACATTCATTCAAGTTTACTTTAAACCTATTAAATAAACCAATTTACATCGAGTTAGCTCTTATATAGTTTAATTAGAAGCTCGCGATAGACAAACAACTTAAGGGATGTAAAGATTTATCTTCTTGCACAAGTTTAATAATATGCAAAAAAATTCTCACGCTCTTATTGTTTTTTCTTTTATATGTTTTTTTTAAAATGATTTGACCCGCAGCGGAGCGAGGATAAATGAACTAGTTAATATGATTTTTTATAAAATTACAAAAACTTTAATTTGAAAAGATTTTCACTTATCATTTGGCAATAAATATAGTTTAATAATTTTACTAGATCAAATTATTTTTGACATAAAACAAATGTTCAAGCATTGTTAACATGTTTTGTAATAAAAAAACAATTAATATTAAACTCAATATATGATACATATTGGATGATATTTTTTTAATATTGATACGACAGCATATTGAATCGACTCGGGTTAACTTATCAAATTTATAATTAGATCATGAAATTATGATAACCCCATAAAAAACAAATCAAAATAAAACATGAAGATCAATTCCTAATCAACCCAATCTTGACGGAAAAATTTGAAAATAGTATTAAATTAAAAAAAAAAGATAAAGAAAACTACCTAGATCAACCTGCCAAACTTGTAACCTGAATCATGAGATTTGGATAATCTTATAAAAAGTAAATAAAAAAATTATAAAACTCAATTTCCAACTAAACTAATATTAAAGAAAAAAAACAAAATAACCCAAGTCAACCCGGACTAACCTGTTAAACTATCCAACTGGATCATGAGATAGAAATAACTTCATAAAAACAAAATAAATAAAAATTATGAAGTTTCATTTCCAACTGATTCAATGTTGAACAGGTTAGTCCAGGGATAACTTTATAACTTGAGTTTATATATTATTACCAATATTTTTCAAATATTGAAAGTTCATTAATTTTGAGAAATCTAATGTTAAAAATGGAAGGACATTCCTAAATAAATAAAGGATAGCTAATATATGTTTGAGGAATGAATGCCTGATTAACACTTCTTTTAAATTTCAAGGGGTCAAATAACCATTTCATCAGTTTTGGTTGGTTTAATGGAAGGAGGGGGGAAACGAATAATCCTAATTGGAAAATAATATGCTTGAGGAATGGGAACTTGATTAATGCTTTTTTGAAAAAATCAATTATAAAATAAAAAAGGTCATGTCATTAATTTTGTTAATGTATGTTTGGTAATGTAGTGTAATCTTCTTTTTAAAAATATTTGTTAAATTGTAATTTATTGAAATAATTTTTTTATTTTTTTATATGGGCAATTAAAACTAATGAAAAATATATAAAAAAATCAATTTAATAATTTTATAGATAAAAAAACATTTTAAAAAACACAAGTTTATCAATAAAAACAAATAATTTTAATGGAGTTAAATATAAGCAAGAGGAAGAATTGAAATTTGAAACCCGGGCAATGTATACAAACGAGAGAAATCGAGAGAAATCAATTTATTACCATTTAGTAGATTAATTGAATAGATTATTTTTACTAAATTTAACATGAAAAACCCTTTTACACGTCTCTCCAATCACGACAAAAGCTATGTAAGTACTAGGTAGTGAGAGATCATGACCTATGGAAGCCAGCAATCCACCTAAGTCAGGTAAGCAGATGTTGTTAGAATCTTGGATTGCTTCTCGTCCTGTTTCCCAACTTCTTCTTTTATAACCTCTTGCTCATCCTTTTTAGCCTCATTTTTCTCTACCATTTCAGCTTCCTTCATACTGATAAACTCGATGAGACTTTGCAGAGCAACTTGAGGCTCGCCACGTTTCATAAGATGTTGTGCGACTTCTGCTGGGGTAATAACAGGACTCTGAATGAGATCTTCTATGCATTTGAAAAGGACATGCTCTTTAATTCCAAGATATTTAAAGGCAAGCTTCCTGAATGCTGCAGGAGTACAATGGCCCATGTAAATATGAACATCCATTCGTCCCGGGCGCAACAATGCTGGGTCCAACTTCTCTTTGTAATTTGTCGTGAAAATGATTATTCTTTCATCCCCGCAGCTTGACCAGAGCCCATCAATGAAGTTCAACAAACCAGATAAGGTTACCTGTGAGAAGATTTAAAGAGAAATATGAAATATGGAATTGGAAAACTAGGAGACAATAAGGCATCGCCTTGATTAATGAATGTTTTCCTTCCAAATCTATTCTAGTTTTCCTTCCAAATCTATTCTAGTTTTCTTTTTTTAAAAAGAAATTCATTTTTGGTGACTTTACATAAGCATAACATGATGTTATTTATGAAGTCTAATCAGTAAGGATTGCAGTTAAGTTCCGAATAAAATAAACAGAGGACATTAATTCTTTCAGGACTCACTTACCCCAGGATCAAAAGAAAGCTTATTATCAAGTTGATCACTCCCCTCATCATCATCATCATCATGATCTTCTTTTGGATTCTTATTTCGATCGCGAGAACGTGAAGATTTTGTATTGCAATCAATGTCCTCAATGAGAAGAATGGAACGATTGGTGGTGGAGGTAAGTATCCTCCTCAGTTGAGCATCATTTCTTACACCTTGAAGCTGAAGATCATAGATGTTGAATCTAAGATAGTTTGCAATGGCAGCGACGAGGGTGGATTTTCCAGTCCCTGGTGGACCGTAGAGCAGGTACCCTCTTTTCCAAGCTCTACCAACACTCTGAAAGTAGTCCTTTCTTTGCACAAACAAGTCGAGATCTTCAATTATGAACTTCTTCAGGTCAGGGTCCATTGCCAGAGTGTCAAAGGTAGCTGGATGCTTGAACACAGTAGATTCCCACGTAGAATCCTCATTATCATAAGTAGAGATATTGAGGGTCTCTCTGTTGTTCAAGATTGCAGCTGCAGTCTTGCTAATGTATGGCAAGTAGCTTTGCATGACCTGTTCTCTATAATTACTTTTGCATTTCAATTCGAAGAATTTTTTTTGGCGATGGTAATACTTCTTTGCTTCTTTCTCACAGAGAGTCCATTCAAAATGCATACCTTGGAAAAAATCAACAACTTTAACATCAACAGGAATCCCTGGTTTAGGTGGGGCAAAGATGTTGTTGGTATCATTGGTGCCTATGAGAAGGCTTTTAGTGGAAGGGCCAACTTTGGTTGGAAGATAGACCTCAACAGCTCGAAAGGTTTCATTCTCCACAGCTTGCCATCGGTCTTCAATGATGAAGGTGAAGTCTGAGGAGAAGTAGGTAGCAAAGAAATCTGAAAAGTTTTTAGCTATCAAGTCACGCATACCCCTTGGAATCATTTCATTCAATATGGTGCGGATTAGCATGGATAAACCAGATATGGATGCGTAAAGAGAGAGGATTGTGCTCATGGAGGGCAATTCCTTCAAGAGAGACGCCATTTCGGATTTCGAAAAGCAAGCAAAGAACGATGGAGGAGAGTAAGTGCTGAGAGTAGGTGAAGCCTCGTCACTTATATGGAAAATGAGCGAGGTTATTCATAGACCAAAGAGGGCATGTAATTATTGTTTGGATTTTGGAATTGTCCACGAAAATTAGCTCCAATTTCTTTGGTTTGTAAACGCGTGATAAGATGGGTGCTTCTTTTTCATGATAATCAGAGTCAGACGTGTTTGTTGACTAAAATACCTCGTGTACAGCACTACAGCTAGGGGAGAGAGCACTGCTGTGCTTTGTTTGGAGAAACCTCATAGAATGTGCTAGGAAAGGAACAAAACAGAAAACGCTCATGGAAAAAGGGTAATTTACTGAAGATGCAAAAGCAGTGTTGACATCTTATGGTGACCTCATTCACCCTTGAACAATGAGAAGAAGAGGAAATGGGCAAGAACCTTCCCTTCCTTTTAAGATAAGCTTGAGGGAATTGAATGGAAATTACCATATCTCCCTTTTCATGAGGTTCTGATTAGCTGTAATCTTGGAGTTTAAACCATATTTCTGATCATAAAGTGCAGGAATATACCTTCTACCACCACTAAACCGCTTCCACTCGGGCTTCTTTTGTAATGGAACACGGCATCCGCCCCCCCTTTCGGCTATTTTACGCTATTCGCATTTAAATTTTATTTTATTTTGTAAAATAACAAAGCCCACAAAAGTATAACAAAATCATGATTCAAAAATATGAATAAATAATCACAACAGGTTAAAACTGTCCTATTTCATGTAACTAATATTTTAAAACGTGTGGGGGAAAGTGTAGCTTTCTCCACATAATTTTTTTATTTTTTGTTTTGTTTTTTTTTTTTTGTTTTTTTGTGTTTTGTCTTGTTTCTCTTTCCCCGCATCTTTTTTCTTTTTCTTTTTAAGTTTTACATGTTTTATTTTTTCAAGAATATCTTCTTCTTCCTTTTCTGTTTTTTTATTCTTTTTTGTTTTTGTATTTTTTTTAAATTATCTTTTTTTATTTTTTTTAATATTAAACTGGTTGAAAATTTAGTTCTGTTATTTTTTTTCCTTAAAACATTATGGATTACTATAACGTTTTTCTACATGGTTTTTTTTTCCAAAATAGTCTTTGTCTGATTTTTTTTTTATATTGAGCTGATTGAGAATTTTGCTTCGTATTTTTTTTCTTTAAAACACTGTGGATTGTTTCAATGTTTCACCACATAATTTTTGTTTTGCTACAGTGTTTCTCACATGTTTTTTTTTTCAAAATTATCTTTGTCGAATTTTTTTTTAATATTGAGCTGGTTGAAAATTTAGCTTTAATTTTCCTTACATGTTTTTTTTTTCTATTTTTTTTCTATTTTTTTGCTTTTTTTTCCCCAAAATTATCTTTTTTTTTTGTTTTTATTTTTTTGTGTTTTGTTTTTAGAATTGTTTTTGTTGATTTTATTTTTTTAATATAGAGTCTGTTGAGAATTTAGTTTTGTAGTTTTAAAAAAAAAAACACTGTACCTCGCAAATTTTATAACGAGCATTGCATCTTTTGCCTTCTTAATCAAAGGAGTCTAATGGTGATTTCAGGGTCGTGGTTCCAAATCTTCTAGCAACCTTTGGCCTCAGACAACACGTATCTCAAAGCTGATAATTTTCAGAGACATTAATCAGGATAAATTCTACCATACTTCCTAATACCAGATATGCACTCAAATAAAATATAAGATATGGTTTTTAAACTCACTTGCAATTTGCCCATGGAGCCTCCCATAGTGAGAAGAAAAGGGTCATCCTCTGAGAAGGAAATGGAAAAGACAGCTCCCTGAAAACATTCAGAAGATTGTAATGATCCAAGTCATTAATATCTAAAAACATGTTTGATTTTTCTTTTTAATTGCATAAGGTCTGGAAAATTATGATCACATGCTGCTTTAGGATCCTTGGATGTTACACAAGCGGGTTGGTTGTTGGACAAATCCCAGAGTTTTACATGCAGAAATTTTCGACAGAGAATGGAACTATAAGAACCATTGTTAACCTCTGCTTTACAGGAAGGACCAAAAAAGGAACAAATGACTTCACCATTTTATCTGTTGATCCAGTAGCAAGAAGCTGTCAAACATGACAAGGACAAAGTCAAGTTGATAATCTAAACATCTAACTAGAACCGAGTATTAGAAACATGAAGACGAAGATAGAACATTAGGTGCTGAAAGATTATAAGAGATCTTGCAAACAGTTTTGTCGTGTGCACGGAGTAAAACTTGGCTTCAGATCAGAACCTGATTCAGACTTGGCAGCCCGGATGTCAAAACCTTGAACTGTACCATCTTCAAGACTCACCTGCAAGGATATCTCAGCATTTTAGAGCACATTTCAGTGCCTCACAAAACCAAACATTAAATATACCTATAATCTATGTAAGCAATGGAAACAATGTTCCCCCTGTTTTATTTATGAAGAAGAAATGAAAGGAACTCAAAATCGTAAGGACAGTCATAAAAAGAAGGACGAAGCACACACCACAAATAAATGCTTATCGTGCGGATCCCATGCCAAGCTTTCAACATCAGCTGTGACCGACCACTTGAAACCAGGATCTGAAGGGGCCCTTCCATCCTTCAGCAAAGAATAAGGGTAATAACATCAAGACTGTTTCTCCAAAGCAACGGAAAGAAACTATCATATGGTAGTGGTCTAGAAAAGAAAAGCCTTGCGCTGAGGTATAGTGACAATCCAAATCTATTGACAGCAAACAAAGCAAGCTTTTCATTACCATGACTACTGAACGGTCAAAATATCCACTAAGAACTTGTGGCTCATGATGATTCCATGCAACTGCTTGGACCTGCTGCCAGCATTGGTATGAAAAAAGAAAATTGTAACCCATAACATCGACCTAATAATAGAAGTATCACAATTTGTCCATCCAGTGAATTTTACTAGAACTACAATCTAGTAAAGTGTGCATCATTACGTCGGCTGGCACAAAAATCTGCTGTGAATTCGTGCTGAACATATTCCACTGCTCTTATAATTTCATTGCAAACAAATCTTGGAAGGCTAAATTGTTTCATAAAGACATGCACTGACATATTATATGAAAGTCGGATAAAAAGGAGGAACTTGTTTTCCTTTTCATTGTTTGAATTTCCTTAGCAAGCATTTGGCTTTATGACCAAGTAGTATTCCTAAATCCACTTCTTCCCCATGCTACGGGTGAAAGGGAAAATGCAAAGGCTACCAACGAAATTAGCCCAAGTGAGAATTACAACATCCATGTGAATTATGTCCCCTTTCTCCATGAATATGAAGGAAACAATTCCAGAATTGTTCACTTTTTTCCATTATTTTTCGCTAATAAAATCACTTGAACGTTGACCTTTGCATGGTTCAACAGCATTTCTTGTGGCGTATAGGTGTATACAATTTCACTAATAATATCTTAATGAATGAGTACCTAAATAACAAATTAATCTGGAACGATACACCGTTCAAATTATATGAAAAGAATAATGTAAGAGTACTCTATTCTTACCTTTTCTGTATTGTGCTCCATGGTAATATCACATTTTCCAGTATGCACATCCCAAATTTTGACTTGTTTGTCAGCACTAGCACTGGCAAGGATGTTCCTGTATCTATTTCAAAATTTATTAGCTTTCAGGGAGCGGGAGCTCAATCAGATAGAACAGAACTGAATGGTAAAGGAACCCCAAACCTGAAATGCTTCTTCCAAGCAAGACCAGGTACAGAATCAGTGTGACTGCCTTATTTGTATGCAACTGAAGCCTGACAAAAGTAAGTTGCGGGACTGGTAAGAAAAAAACCAGGGAAAAAATTATGATGTCTCAAGCCATATCACATTATGCCTGTGTTTCGAAATGATGATACTGCTCAAGATGGAATTGTTGGTTGCATCAACAAAATTCTCAAATAAAAACAACCCCACAAAATGTTATTCTTTGAGACTATAGTCATCAATCATGAAACAAAATACAAAATCAAGGTATAGACGTACAGTGAATCACCACTAAGTTGGACATGTTTAAGATTTTTCAGGCTGGATTCTAATATGATAGAAAAGATTTGAGTGGAAGACCTAGCATGATGCAGGCCATCCAGCATATTGAAGCTTTAGCCTAAAGCCCATGGCCTTGACGAAAAAGAAAAAAAAAGAAGAAAGAACCAAAAAAAAACTAATTTGAAGTGTAGACTTTTTGAGAGAGAAAAGAGAATCAAAGGAATATTTTTGTCCTTTGCCAAAGACAGCCCACTTGCTCACACATGCAGCAGGCGTATAATAACACCTGCCAATTAAGGAACACCTCTATGAAGTTGTCAATGCTTTTCCGATGCTACTTATTTCTGAATCTCTCTAGGTAAATTATTTTTGATATTAAAATAATTTAAAAATATTAAAAAAATTTAATTTAAAATAAAAAAATTTAATTTTTTTTAAAAGTATTTTTGAAACACAAAAATAAACAGGATTCAAGTAAAAATGAACATGATTGGCTAACAAAATCTTTAAATAGAATTTTTGGTAATTTAATTCATAATATTTGTTAAGACAATGGGATATTTTATTGACTTAAATAAAATTTACTTCCAACAGTTTCAAACATAGTGTTGTTGGCATAACACCATTTAAGATTTTAATTATTTGTTTTCAAAAAAAAATTTATTTAATTAATATTTTACAATTTAAAAATTTTAATGTTCGATGAAATTTATGAATTAAATAAATTTTAATTATGAATCTTTTTCTATAAAAGATTAGAACTATTATAAATAAGGGATATTTATTTTATTTTTAAGAGATTAAAACTATAATTTAAATTTTTATAAAATACCAAAAATTTTCTTTAAATTTCAGATCTCTATCATAATTCTTGAGAATCCTAGTTTTACTTTTGTTATGCATTGCGTGAAGCACCTAATACCTCGTATGGCTGTACTTCATCAAATCTAAGAACAGCAGAAAGGTAAGAGATTCTACAACGATCTCAGCAATAAAAAGTCAAGGTACTTGTAGTAGTTTCACTTTTTCAAGGTAGTAAATTAAGACCAGATGTCTCATTGTCATCCTAACTTAAATGCACTCAACTGGGTTTTTTTTATATTTTTTTATATAATCTCATCCCTTTATATTTAATTATCTGAGAATTTAACTGTATTGTTTTTTTAAAAAAAAAAGATTTTTTTTCAGGTTATCGTAATTTCTTTATTATTATTATTATTATTATTATTTGATGTATTTGTTATCAATGTCTAATTTTATTATTTAATTAAAATAAAAATCATTTTATCTGACTCAAACGAGTCTATAATATAAATTATGAGTTTTTTTTTATCTATAATTTAAATTATAAGTTTTTTTCCTTCTTAAAATACAAAACTATTTTATCTGACTCAATCGAGTCTATAATCTAAATTATGCATTTTTTTTTCTTTTTAAAACACAAAACTATTTTATCTAACTCAATCGAATTTATAATCTAAATTATGAGTTTTTTTTTGTTTATAATCTAAATTATGAGTTTTTTTTCATTTTAAAAACACAATTATAGCACCAGAGCATCATTTATATATATAAAAAAAAATGACTCAGCCCGCGATGTACCCATATCCAGTAAAACCACATAACCCACATAAAAAGGCTTAATAGCATGTTTATTTTCCTACTTGATTGTCGTCTCTATTTTAGATAGGGAACACAAAATTATATAATATGGTCAAAATTATATTTATTTATCAAATTTAAAAATTTACAGTTTATATCTTAAATTTGAACGATAAATCTAAAAATATCAATAAAAATTATTGATTATTTACAAGATTGCTAGTATATTTTAATTAATAACTAAAAACTCTTGTAGTGTTAAAATTACAAAATTATCATCAAATTTTAAATAAACAACCTTGAACCCCTTTCCCCTCTACTATAGCAACCTCTTTCTCTTCCACAATTGCAAAAAAATGTAGTGAATCACCTTATCATAATAATATGACGAATCGCTCTCGTTATCATCTCCCGATGAATTGTTCATCGAATTTGCAGGTGGCGGCAACAATTTTGAGTTAAGCTTCCTGTTCCAAGTTTTGAAAGAAGAAAACGACAACTTGGTATTAAAAAGCAAAATCAACCCTGATTCCTGAGATTTTCCAAGGGAAAAAAGAAAAGATAGGCAACTAGTTTACCAAAATGATATAAGAAATTGAGCACCATATACAAACCAATTCTCTCTTCCCACCACATTATATAAACTAGCAGCTAGCTACCCCCTGAAGCCTCTTTAGCAAACCCAAAATCTCCAATCCAAAACCATCGTGCACCAATGTTTCTGTGTTACAAAACTAGTTTACCAAAATGTTTCTTCATTTTTGCAAAAAAAAAGAGAGAATAAAAACACACCTTGGGTATTATCTCATTCAAGTGATTTGAACCGACTAACTAATTGCTATTTTTTCTCTTCAAAACCCACTAATCCAAATCCACCAAAGCACTAGACTTTTCCAATTCTTAAGACCCACTTAGTACCCATTTCACTAAAATCAAAGTTTTCAAGTTCCCTTAAAAAGGGTTTCTTTGTTTCTTTATCTACCCTAAAACCCAAAACTTGATTTGGCTGAAAATAAATCCAACCCAGAAAAAAATAGCTTTTTTTTTTACTTCTTTTTTATGTTTTTAACAAAGTAAATTAAACCTAGCCTCCAACAAGAATTCAAAGACTAGAGAATACAGATTCAACAAAAACCCAACTTTCCATTCTCCATATATTCATAAATCAAAAGAAGAAAATCCCAAATGAAGGGGGTATTAAGGATTCTTTACACGGTGACATTCTCCATGTATTCATAAATGAAAAGGAACAATTTTAATTTTCATTACTAAAGTCAGAAACAACACCAACAATAATATCAAGTGTAGATCAGAAATGAAAGGAGTGCGGCAATATTTTTTAGACTCGGCCGATCTAAGGCCCGGGTTCCGGATTTCGACCGGGTCGTCCGGGTCAATTTTTTTTAAAATCAAAACGATGTCGTTCTAGTTAAAAAAAAAACCAATAAGTTGCAACCGGGTCTTACCGGGTCACACCAGGTTTTTCCTTCCCCTATTTTTTCTTCAACCCGGCCCGGTTCTAGCCCCGAGTCGGCTGGGTCCCAGGTCGACCCGCCGGGTTTCAAAACTATGAGTGTAGCTCAACTAGTCAGACCTTGAGTTTGCTCTCTAGAGGTCATCAGTTCGAGTCTCACAAATCTTAGAGCCACTTGAGGCTTACATGGTTGTTAACTTCAGGGCCCGTGAAATTAATCAAAATATACACAAGCTAGCCCGGATATCCACGTTAATAAAAAAAAAAAATAGATCCGAAATCAACCATCAATTTTAAAATAACCCACCATCAATCCCCAAAACCCCCCATTTTGTGAATTAACTTTGGGGTAAAGAAGTTGATCTAGATCTGGACACAGAGAGCTCATTTTTCTCTGATCGTTCGATTTATGAGAAAACAAGAATAAGAAAATAAAAAAGTAAAGAAAATTAGAAAAAGAGATAAAGAGATGGAGTTGCATAGATCGTAGTATGTCATAATAATAATGAGGAGGCGGAGGAGGAGGAGGAGGAGGCATGAAGTATGGATTGCTTGTTATTGTCAAAGAGAAAAGAGATGAAAAACGATGGTTATAATATATATAACGGTGCTTAGATCATTTTATTCAATTTGAGATTTTAGGTCGAAATTACAATTACAATTTCGACTAAACTGTAATTTTTTAAAACTCGATAAATAATTACAATTTCGACTAAACTATACGATGCTAGAGTAATTTTCGACTAAACTATACAATTTCGACTAAAGGATACCAATTACAGTAATTTTTCCTTTTAGATACCAGGACATTTTCTCCTCGGAAACAACTCTTTCCACATCCATGTCTGTATTCTCCTATAGACCTATAATGGGTAATGGCGATTATGAAGTCGACTGCTAATTGCCTCAGCATCAAAGAATTATCTTGGCATGTGAGTAAATTATTTAGTATGCATATGCATCTTTGCTATTCATGTGAACGAGTTCTATTGATAGCTGTTGTGTTCAATAGTTTTTACCTGCAGGCATGATTTGAAAACCTTTCCATTCTATTTACTGCAGCGGTTGTCTACAACAACAGATGATTCAAAGGAGCAGGTTCAGAACTAATGGAAATAGAATCCTGGCTTTTTCATGGATAGAAGATTTCATTAGCTCGAGTGTCTGTGTAGCAATTGCACAAGATCAGTCCACAACCAACCCTCCATGTGAAGAGAGGAGTTCTCGGCTTCCAACTTCCGATGCACCATCCCAGACAACACTCAAATCTTCCATTCAATCACCAGAAATTACCACATGAGCATATCCCATCATGAAAATGGTGAAATCTCATGATATCCCTCACAATGATCTCCCTCCCCGTGATCTGCGATGCACCACATATAACTGAGTGGCAATCCTCACATATCCTAAGGTTTTTCACTATCCTTATTTTGGAACCAGGAATTGTACTGATCAACCCAAATGCCAGAGCAAGCTTCTCACTGTGAGTCATTAGTATACGTCTCTTATCTTCATCATTCACATCATAAGACACAGAACTCAAGTGTGGTTGGTATCCTTTAGCCTCCAACCTATCAAGAAGATCCTCCAGTGCTTGTTTAATCTCACCAGACCTTGGATGAGTCATATCCCCTGAAAAGAACTCATGAACCATTCCTTTCTCTGATTCTATCCAGCTAAATGCAGGGTTCTTTCTTAGACCTCTTGTTCTCATCAATTTCCTAACAGTAGAGACATCATTCCATCTTCCACACGATGCATATATGTTAGCAAGCAAAATGTAGTTTCCAATGCAATAGGGTTCAAGCTCAAACAGATGGTTAGCAGCAATTGCAGCAATGTCAGGGCTTTTATGGATACGACAAGCTCCAAGCAATGCTCCCCACACTCCTCCATGAGGCTCTATTGGCATTGTTTTAACAAGCTCATGTGCTTCTTGCAAGCGCCCAGCTCGTCCAAGCAGATCCACCATACAAGTGTAATGATCAGCAGATGGTTTAATGCCATAACATTTTTCCATCAACTCAAATATCTGCCAACCTTGTTCTACCATTCCTGCATGACTGCAGGCTGTAAGCACCCCAATAAAAGTAACCCTGTTTGGTTTTATCTCTGTTTTCACCATCTCATCAAACAATTTCATTGCATCATGTACACGACCATGCATTGCAAACCCCAAAATCATTGAACTATAAGAATACACATTCCTCTCCTTCATGCCCTGAAAAACTCTATACGCATCTCCAACACTCCCACACTTTGAATACATATCAATCAAAGCTGACCCCACAACAACACTATGCTTACCACCAAACTCAGATTTCTCTGCAACATCACGAATCCAATCAGCATACTTAGCAGCGCCCAATTGAGCACAAGCTGAAATAACACCAATCAAAGTAATCTCATCAGTTTCAACACCAAATTCCTGCATTTTCTCGAAAAACATTATTGCCTCTCTTGGTTTAGCATTTTGTGCAAAACCCGAAACCATCACTGTCCAAGCCACCATATCCTTCACTGGCAATCCATCAAACAACTCTCCTGCACTCTCCATGTTCCCACTCTTCGCATAAGCAGAAATCAACTCCGTCCAAGAAATCACATCCCTATTGGGCATTTCATCAAACACTTTTCGCCCACACTCCAAAAGCCCACATTTTATATACATATCAATCATAGAATTCCCAACATGCAAATCCTCACCAAATCCCCCAACCAAAATCGTTTGCCCATGAATTTGCCGCCCCAAACCCACATCCATTTTAGCACCACAAGCCTTAAAAAGAGCAGTAAATGTGAAAGAAACAGGCACAACACCTTCTTTTCTCATCAAACTATAAAACTCAGTTGATTCTTTTAACCTTTCCTCAATCAAATAACCTCTGATTAGAGCATTGTAAAGGAATGGATTTGGGTAGTTGACCCGGTTAAAAATGGACAGCGGATATGGGTCCACAGGGATGTTAAGTTTTGTGAGCGTGCGGATAAGTTTTGCAAGGACATAGCAGGATTGGTCAAGGCCATTAAGGAGGATGCGGGCATGAACTTGTTTGATTTGAGTGAGGTTTTTGCAGCCATCAAGTGTGGTAACAATTTGGGATTCTAGTTGCTTAGGTTGTTGTTGTTGAATTTGATAGAAAGGAGTTGGTTTTTGTGGGTTTTGAGGGAATTGCTTGAGGGAAATGCAGGCTAGGGAATCGGATGTGGCCGTGGAGAATTTGCGCGAGAGGGTGACCATTACACTTTTTTTTTTTGGAGGGAGTTCGGTTTCATGGAGATTAATTTGTAGTTCTGAGATAGTTACAACTTACAACAAGCTTACAAGTTAGTCTTCCATCTTTCTACCTGTATTATTTTCCCCACCTTTTATTCGTATTTTACAACTTTCAAAAAAAAAAAAAAAAACTCCTTTATTTTTTTTAGGGGGAAAACGTGACTAAAAAATGACAACGACAAGTCGGCCCATTGGCGCATCAGAAAACAGAGCTATTTCGTGAAGGGTAAAGAATAAATAAACGCCATATCGCGCAACGATGACGGCCAGTGAGCAGCCCATCTGAGAGTCGTGAATTTTGAAAAAGAAATCATGTTTAGGGCTGCAATTAGGTACTTTTCAACGAAACCTAAGCCAAAAATGAAACCAATAGAGCTCAAAACACCACCAGAGCAAACCCAGACGATAACAAGAGCGATTTTCGACATCGTAAAAGAACATGGTCCTCTCACTATCGCAGAAACCTGGGAAAAGGTCCAGGTAATTCCTTCAATCCTTACCATAAGTGGGTTATCCTGATTCTTCTTTGCTTTGATTGCTTTTATGGGTTGCTTTGTTTTAATGGTATGGTGTTTGATGAATTGTCTGGGTAGGAAGTTGGGTTGAGAAGACTGACAAGCAAAAGGCATATGAAAATAGTGTTGAGATGGATGAGAGAGAGGCAGAAGCTTAAGCTCATTTGCAATCATGTAGGGCCTCATAAGCAGTTTCTTTACACTACTTGGTTCACTAAACCCAACTTCAAGCTGCAAGCAAAGCCGGTCAATAAACAGCCTTCACTACCCAAGCCTTGAGACTGCATGAGTGTCGTAATGGAATCAAGGGACTTGCTTAAATCATGCTAATCTTTCTTGGCAGTTTGTTATGACCATTGATGAACTGTGAGATGATGTAGGATTAGTGGCTAGCTGATGCTCATTGTCTTCCTTGCAAATCCTTTGTGTACATACCAAGAATGGCTGATTGAGCAGATTCTGTTATAGTTGTTCACATCCTTTATTATCCATGGAAATCCAGTTTCTATTATAAAAGATTTCCTACTACTGCTAAAGATTATTGTGTTGTTTTATCTTTTCTTAATCATCAACTGATTTTTCCAGTTTGATTGGCATAAAGTGAGTTTATCTGACAACTTCTTTGGTTTGGTTGGATGGAACAAACATTTATACGCAGGCTGAAAGTGTCTCCCTTGACACTTGCAAATTAACATTAACAAAACACCTTAATTTCTTTTCTCCATCTAGTTCTTTAACATTGTATTTATTTAGAATTGATCTTTTTAATTTATTCCTCTTTACTTTTTATGGGACTATTATACTATTATAGTATTGACAAAATATCTTAACATTGAATTAGTTCTTAATTTTATTGTCTTTATAAGATTGAAAGTTAAGGGGTCAAAATTGAATAAGGAGAAAAAAAAAGCAGCCCTATGATAACAAAAGTTGGTCCATCTGCTTTTTAGCTAAATATTACCTAGGAGCTAAATATTACCTAGGGTTTTGTCAAAGTTCATTTTTAGTTTTTTTAGTTTGAGGATTAAATTTTTGTTCCAAGACTTTATTTGTTTTTATTTTGATTCTTGATTTAGCAGTTGGTCAAGATTCCAGCTATAAAAAAAAATCATTCTTGGTGTTAAAATGTTTTTATTTACAAGAAAAATTTTATTGAGATTTTTTTAGCTTTAATCTTACTTGAAAAATATTATTACAACTATGTTTATAATGCATATATTATAACAACTATGTTTACAATGTATATATTTTTTATAGAGAAATATTATAATTCAAATACAACTATGTTTTTTAATATTGGTTCAGTACATAACTGTTATTCAGAATAATTGTTGTTTAGTGAGAAGCCAAAATGCACATCTCATATATTTTTTGGTTTTATATAATTGTTGTTGACCATTAAATCTTGGATCTTATTTTAAAGATGAAATTTAGAAAGAAAATTAAATGATGAAACTGAAAGTAAAATTCTTTCGACTCAACTCCATGTCTAGTTTGGGTTTAAAATTAAATCGCGTGAGAGTTGTCTCAACGTGATCTAGTCGGTTTGACTTGTTTAAAGATAACTTTGATGACTTTTAAAAAGGTCCAGGGGATGAGAGTGAAAGAAAAAAAATGAAATTGAAATATAAAAAGAAAAAACATAATTGAGAAAAAAAAAAAAGAAGAAGAAGAAGAGTAAGAGGAAGAGCCTTATTTCATCAAATTGGATTATAGAAAAATTTTATTGAGATTTTTTTAGCTTTAATCTTACTTGAAAAATAGATTATATCTCATGAAGTTTTTTTAAATTGAGATGATTTTGTGTTTTTAGATTGATTTATTCCAAGTTAATACCACAAATGATTTTTTTTTTTAATGCTTCTAGAGTAGCTTTTTGGTGTTTCTAGGTGGAAAATTAGTTAGAAAAAGAATTTTAGGGGTGACTATTATAATAATTGGAAATTAGGTTTTGTAAATGAAATATTATTTGTTGTTTATATAAAAAAAAAAAAAAAACTTAACCACGTGTGTTTGGTATTGGCTTTTTATTGGCATAAGCTTCACAAGCCAAGCTTAAACATGCTTTACTTCTTCTTTTTTCATTTCTTTCCTTTTTATTTTTGTTCAAAACCTCTTTTATGTATTTTTTTTAGTTTGTGTAGATTTTTTTATTTAAATTTTAATTAAAACCATCTTTTTTTATTTTAGATTGTTAATCATTAATTAAATAAAAAAATAGATTTCAAATGACAATTATTAAATTTAGTAAAGACTATGACTTCAATCGAGAATTAGATAAGTTAATTTGATTTGATCAATATTAATAAAAAAAAATCATAGCTCTTTGCATAACAAGAACATTCGATCTATAACTTTTTTTTAATTACTGACTTGATATTTAATTAAAAAATATAGCTTGAAACATAAAAACCCATGTATTTATAGTTTTGAATTCATAATCAAAATTCTTCTTACTAATAAAAATCGCGTTTACTACGGTTAGGATTTTTTTTTCCATAAAAAAATAATCCAGCCCATGGAGAAGCACTGCCAAGTAACTAGTTGACTTGTATTCAAAGAAATTAAAGGTTTACTTCGCCTCGTGTTGATACAGCTCAGGCAGGTGACCGAGAAAGTTTGGCTGGAATGAGATTTCTTTTGCTGATCTCATCGTGGATTTCGGCACATCGCAATGCTGATCCTCATCAATAACACTGAAGCCAGAGAAAAAACCTTAAACGTTGACATGATAAAGTCATATGCGTTGACAAATGACGAAGTCAGCTGGCATAAACGGGCCACTGACTTGATTCACCCGATTATGTACATAATATACAGCTCTTTTGAAAGGTAGCAAGGAAAACACCAACCAGAGAAAAGGTATTGGCTATGGATATGGATATGGGCTATAAACTAACAATTTCCTATCATCAGTGAAGTCCGTCTCTTTGTAAAGATTTTGATGGAACAGCCTAGAAATGCAGCTCGTATCATGCTCCAGCAAACTGCGGGGAGGACTGATCTTCGAAGTGTTAAGAATGAGGGTGGCTCTTTGACTTCCGTAAAACTTCTTTCAGCACCGAAGCAATTCTGTGTGCCATGTGATGTTCTAAAAACATCTCCCTGACCCTTTCATATCCTCTCTTTCCCATTGTAAGCCTCCTCTCGACATGAGTGGCAAGTTTTACGATATTCTTGGCAAGGGGAGTGACCCCTTCTTTTCCAACTGAATGCAATAATCCAGTAGTTCCATTCACGACAATCTCTGTGGTGCCTCCTGCTGCCGTTCCCTGACATGAACAAGATAACAAGCAACAATTGTGCTCAAAACCAGCCATAATATATGGCATGTGTGATGAGAACTCAAGTATCATGCATATTTATTATAAGAAATATCAGGATCCTATAAAAAGCCTCACCAGTACAGGCAGCTGAAATGCCATTGCTTCAATAGTTATCCTCCCAAAGCATTCACCCCGTGCCTAAACAGATACGCAGAAAGAAAAAGTTCACAAGAGCTCTTGTACTTCCAGTTTGCTTGGAAGAGGAAATGGAATTGTGATGAACATACATAACAATGCAATAAGATAGACTTTGAATTGGATTAGGAAAATGAAATCAACAGAGGAGTAGAAGCCTCTATAAGCATCCATGATTCATCTCAATGACAGCAAAGAATTGTTTCACATTAAAAGACTGGATTCTTTGCTTCATTTTATAAGATGCACCACTTGCCTAATGAAATAACAACTTTCCTAGACAGATTATGGCACCATTATATTTGACCTCATGAAAATAAACTGCTTTATTTTACTGTTTAATCATGTGTTTATTAATTGAACGGCGTCTTTTATGTAACTCTGGATGGAGGCCCTAGTTTATTAATTGTGAGTTTGCAGCTAAGAGTTGCGTCTTTTATGCCTAACCTATCCCCTTTTTTCCTTCCCTGTCTTTTCAGTTTATTTAATTGAATGTTATGCCACAAAGCCATTTCCTACTGAACACAGCATCAGCAAAATGAACACAGGCCATGTCTCAATGAAGATAACCATGTCAAAAAACATGAATCAATTAAGATGATGATAACAAGATAATAAACAACAATTACTCTACCAAACTGGATATTTAAAATAAACTACAGTGCATGGAAAAAAAAATGCTCAGGCATCATGAAACTACCTGTGAATTCTGAACAAGAACATCAATTGCAGCTAGATAAGGAGCTACGGTCAAAGTTTTATTTATAAAGTGAACACGATCTTGAATATTTTTCTGCATCACATAGTTCCGTAATTCTGTCTCAAACTTAGTCTGAGCACTCATGTCACTACCCACAATTACTGCATGCATTGATGGCACCTTTAGTTTCTTCACTTGGATTATTTGTAAGCTCTCATAAAAGGAACGCAGAAATAGATCCTGGCCCTTTCCACGTGAAACACCTGCAATATATTTTACCAGTTATTAATATCCAACCAGATATAACATTTTTTCTCTCCCTCGCTCTGATTGGAAGTGGACTTCAAAGGCACAATGAAGTAGAAACATACTACAATATCCAAAACCAGCTAAGGGAAGAAGATAAATTCAGATCCCAAGGTTATAGTTTAAAAGGTAATAAACAAAATTCTTTATGTCTTCTTCCAACTGGGTGACACACAACCGAGTCATTCATTTTAAGTAAGGAACTGAATTCATCAATAGAAAAGAAAGTGCAGGGTCAAAATGAGAATATATGATCTAATTAGCATGAAAAACATACTGTTAATAATGGCAAAGAGTATATCTTCATCCCGCACTCCAAGAGACTCCCGAATATGCTCACGCAAAACCCTTTTTGCCACACTATCTTCGGCAACCTCCATAAGTTCCTTACTATTTCCAAGGTGAACCACATAGGTCTCAGGCATTTTAATCCTGCAGAAGAGGAAAAAAAAGAAGAAAAAGAACTACTGAAACGGAAAACAAAAAATATGAAAAAGAAAAGATTATGGAAACACAAAAACAATAGAGAAAAATGTTATTTAGTTTCAGATTTAGGTCCCAACCAAAACCGAAACTGGAGATGAAAACTACGCAAAGAAAATAAAACATGATGATGCCAGTTAAAACAAGCCAAAGACAATCGATCAACACCTCAACCACCACAAGAAGAAGCAAAGCTAGATTCAGCTATTTAAGGTATTTATGATGCCTTGGTTTAATTGAGAATGGACACAATAATTAATTATTTACAGGAATTGATATATTCATTCCTATACTTGTGCATTCAATAGTCAACATTATGATAGATCATTTATCAGAAAATTAAATACCAGGGCAGACAAGAAAGGACATATAATCATATAGAAAGTAAGTACTTCAGTTACTAAGTCAGTATCAACAAACAGATTATAAGTACCTCAAACGCTCTTGAGTTCTATTCTTCCAGTATTCTGCTGTTACATGTGAATCAATCATAGCACCACCAACCAAGGGAAGGTGCTTGACATAATCCAATTTGAAATAATGCCCCCTCATTTCATGGATCCACCACAACACCTTTGGGAGAACACGAGGAACATTCTCCTTGAGAACAGCATCCAGCCATTTACCAGCAACCGCAGTGTTCAAGACAACCAGATCAGCCTTAAAAGCTGTATCTATAGCTTCTTGACCCTTTGCAGAGAGAACCTGTATGCATATAATAGCAGAGGACTAGCTTCATGAACAGTCAAAAGCCAACTCCAACTTTTTATTACGAAGGGGCGACATAATGATATATATATGATGGCAGTGCAGTAGTGAAACAAGGCCAGATTCAATTCTGTATTCCAATTAAGATAAAAGGTTGACACATGCCCGACTTAATATTTAACTTAAAATCACTTAAAAATTGGAACAAAATCATCTGCTAGACAACTTCAGGAGCTAGAACAGTAATTACCTGCACTCCTCGGACCAACATCTTTTGCTCCAAACTGTATACAACCTCATCAGTTTCTGATGGTTTCTGGATAGTAATCCAAAAAACTTCAGTGCCAACACTTCTTAATAGAAATGCTAGTTCCATCAGTAACAATGGTCCACCTGGAAAAATAAAACACACGAGCAAGTTAGCTCAAAATCATGGAAAGGACAAAAAACAGAGGATATGATACTTATGAATCAACATGAAAATCATAGAGAAAATTGATGGGATAGATGAGATTTTATGCATTGAACATTTAAGAAATCACAGTGCATGCTTTCTAAATTTTAATCTGCTATATAGAATACACAGGTTCATGGAAGTAAAGCAAGTGAAAGCAGCTCCTCGGTTGGAAAAATGAATGTTATCTGGTTATCTGGTTGTTAACACTTGCCAGGAATACATGCTATACATTTGCACAAGAATAACAGAAAAAACCAAATGAATGACAACCTAATTCCTACTGGAACAAATTTTCAGCCAAGCTACCCCTCCATTTATAGTTGAATATCTTAAACAATAACTTCCTATTATGAACAGCGAGAAAATTTCATGAATTGACATAATATAGGGAAGCCTCCTACTACATACTTCTCCAAACCATAAGAACAACCATACAAGTACATAAAATAATGGAAGCCAGTTACAGGTAGCTTAACAGTTTCGGTATGTAACTATTCCTTCTTTGTCGACACAAATGTTGTTTCAGACATTAGCACGTGTCAGATCATTCATTCAATACACTTTTATATGAAAAGACAATGACAACCAAAAACAATATTTCTGAAATGACAATGCCATGATAACAAAATTTTAAAAACATTCTCTTAAAGCATGCGCGCTTAAATGGTGTAACTAAATGAATAAAAAAAAAATGCTGCCACAAGATATTCTAGAGTATATCATTATGCACATCATCCATGAATCACCAAACCAGCATTTCAACGTTCCTCTCAAAACACCTTTAGAATGCTCAGCAATTTAGCCATCTTAGGATAAAATTCACATCAAGTAAACTACAATTGATGACTTGCGTTCCTTCAAGAAAGATGACAAAAGGGATGCACAAACACGAATTCACAATATGCACCCGACTTTAACAAAATAGTAAAATCATTCCCTGATAGTAATAAAGAGCACATATTTTAGCTTTAAGCAGCATAATAATCACCTGCCTTTCCAAATTCTACAATCATTAAGGACATCATACATGATAATACAAGCATCTTGCATGCAAAATTGACTAGACAATCTAATTAATACTTAATGCAAATAACAACAATGATTGTCTTTCTTTAATCAAAACAAAACTATTAATCACATATATATATATATATATATATATATATATATATATATATAACGAAAGACAGTACCAGAAAGAGAGAGCTCGTGAGAGACCAAGAGAACGAGCTTAGACTTCATGAAACTAAGCGGACTCGGCGCCGTTTTAATCGAATTCGAAAAAACTTTGGCCGGTTTGTTTGAAGCAGCAACATCGAAGTTGTGGGGGTGGGGGGGATCGCAGGAATCGAAAGCAGATTTTATGAAGAAAGCAATAAGAGTTGAGACGGAAAGCATGATTAAGAGTGTTAAGAGCCATCGTTTTTGCACTGAAGGAGGAGCCCACCCAGCTGTATTACTGTGCTGCTGCTGTAGTTTAGCCATTTCCTCAAGACTTTGAGACTGCTGCCTGTGCCTTCGGCTTTAATTGGCATTATTATTGTTATTTTACCAGTGGCCTTGTTAGGGTTTCGAGTGTATTGATTTTATTGAAGTTTGGTTCATTTTTTGCACATTTGGACCAGTGAAAGTGGTTGACGCCTCGTTTAGACACCTGGAATTTTCAAAGGAAGTCACTGACTATTTCACTATCAGTTATTTATAATCATTTCTTTACTATAATTAAATTTAATTACAATATCTAATTGATTTATAAATTTTATTTAATTAATTTTATTTTTTATATTATTTTTATTTTATTTCTTCAAAAATATTTTAAAAAAAACTAAATAAGTATTTTAAAAAAATAATTTTAATATTAAATTTCTTCTTTGTAGTATCGTACCATGATTTATTTTTATATATTAAATTTTATTTGAAATTTTATTTTTATTATTTAAGAGGATTCTAAATATAGAATTGAATTTAATTTGGAAGATTAAAAATATACTTTAGGAATATATAATAATGAAATTGATTTATAGGTACAACATGTCGTTAGATTCAAGGGATGACTTTGAGGAATTTATTGTCAATGCACCCGTGCTACGTTTTCAATATGATCTTAAGTTATACAAGAGAAGAAGGCTTACGATTATGGTTTCTAGTATCATTAAATGTCTTTAATAAAATAAATTAAAAATATAAATAAATAAAATATGATTAATGCTAATTAAATATTGAAGTCGAAGTTGATCTTTAGAGTATTTTTTAAATAAAATTATAATACTCTTAAAAACATTTAATAAAATAAAAAAAATCATGAATCAATAATTTTGAAGTAAGTGTATTAAAAAATTAAAAATTTAAAAAAAAATTAAAATATATATATATAAGACCTTTAAAATAACAAAATGAGCAAAATTCTTAAAACAGTCTACACATTAATTCATATATAATTATTTAAAAACTAATTGTTAATATTATCATAAAAATCCCTAATATTATTTAAAAATCATGGAATAATAGGATAATTATTTAAATATATTTATAATAAATTTATTTAAAGAAAATATTATTAAAAAAAATTAAGGATCATTTTTAAAAAAGAGATTATATATGCCTAAGATAAAATAATGGACTCGCATCTCTAGCCTAAAATAAAAAAATTTCAAGTGTGTTTGGGCCTGGAATGATAGACTTACATTTCTTTTTAAAAAAAAGTGAATGACCTATTTTTTAAATGGAACAAAAAAAAAAATTTGACTCTGGAAACTAAAAATTCAAAATCCAAGTTTTTAGACATTAAAAATCTAATTTCAACCTTTTTTAAACCCAAAAATATGAGAAAAAAATCATATGGATCTATAAAACTCTATTTATAACTACAAAACACATTTAACTTGGAATAAGAACTCGAAATCAAATAAAAAACTTTGTTGAGCCCTAATTTACTATTTTATATAACATTGAAGACAAAAACCATCACCATTGAGTTCTCCTCAAAAAAATAAATCCATGGTTGTGATTTTGATGGTTGAGCATTGAATTATGTTTGTTGATTGTATATGAAAGGAAAGTATAGAAAGTGATGACATTGTGTAAACATTAGTGTTTTTAATTGATGTTGCATGCTTGGAAAGTGATTAAGAAGCTTATAATTTAATGGTTATGTATATTGAGTGTTGGGTTGACAAGTTAGTATAATGAGAAAATAAAAAAAATATATGTTGGATGGTTTCGGATAGTAAAGAATGTGAAATGGTATGCTAAATGCAAGTTGGAACTTAAAGGAAATTCTAAACCTTGGATTTTTTTTAATATGAAAATTTTGGTTGTGATGTTATTGATTGATTGATTAAGTTGATTGTGATGGTTGTAAAAGAGTTGTTGTGTGTTTGAGTTATTATTGATATAGATTGGTAAGGATGAGTATGTTCATATTTCAAGTATTCAAGGGTTTGTTTCAAATGTTTACCATGTGTTTAATATAATGATAGGACTTTTGAACATTGAAAAATTAGTGATGAAAAGTTATGTCTTTGAACATTGAAAAAATAGTGATGAAAAGTATATCTTTGGATATTGAAATTTATCGACGAAAAATATAGACACTTAGACATTGAGTATTAGTTAACGAAATTTGTGGATATTAAAAATCAAGCTAAGTAAGGATTGGTGAAAGTATTAAATGTTAAAATGCATGAAGTTTTGATATTGAATGAATAATAACTTTTATTGTTGTGTGAATAGTGCTTGTTTTATGTTTTTAACTATCTTGAATTTTATGATCCCTTTTTGGTTTGTGCAGAACTACATGTTTGGTTTGTGCAGAACTACATGTAGTTGCATTATATTTATATCATAGTAATTAAGCAAAGTAGTGGATATAAAATGGTATTACGAAAATAAGTAGTAATATACTTAGACAATGAATGCCTTATGAAAAAGGGTGTTCATATGGATGTATTGATACTAATAAAATGACTGCAGGAAACTAGTGCGAAACCGATTGTAGGATCTTAAGTTTAACGGATGGTTTGATAATTATTTGTGTATCCTTAAAGCTTTATTGTTCTTCACTTGATGCAAACGAACTTTCTTCAGTAAGCCTTTTAAAATTCCAAAATAATATTATTCAATAGGTTTTGATTTATTCCATATATTCTCATGTTAACATTCTATTTGAAAGAAAAACAATAGTAAGAGAATATGCTTGTCATGGTACGTCTTTATGTGTCCCATATATTCTTGTGTTAACATATTGTTTGATGTAGGTATTTTTATGTCTGCCTTAACTAAGAGGACTTTAAAACTTAAGATTGAAGTTTTAAGTTAATTGGTTTGAACTCGGGAGTTCTAAGTTAATTGGTTTTAAGTCTGGATTTAGTCTTAAATCTACTCACACAATTTTAAATTTGTATTGTAGAGTTACACGAGTATTGATATAATTAAATACACTTCACACAAATAGTAGTTCAATTGAAAAAATAATCAAATAATTAAAACAACTTGAATGTAAAGTAAACTCAATAACTTAGGAAAGAAATACTTCCATTCATAGAACTATGATTACATCCATAAATTTAAACTCTTGGATAATAGAACATCTTTTTGGTATTTTTTGTTAAATTTCAAACCTACTTAACTATCGCCTACTATTATATCACCTATAAAGTTATCGCCTACAAAATTACCTTATACAAGCTCTCACCTATTGGTTTAAGGTTTGAAAGGTCATAAGAACTTGATAAAAATACAATGATGTGATTTGAGTTTTTGTTGAGTTGTATGTGTTTCTTCATCTTCCTTGTTATCTGTTTTATATAGTCGAGTGATATTAATTGTCGGTAACCTTCCATTTCTTATATGTCAACTACTAATAACTTTCGTCTTTTAGAATTCTTTCCAAGATCTTATAATCACAAGAGTTACAGTTTTTTTTTTAATTTACATGGTTTGTTACAATTGTTTACGTTTTGCTTATATACACGATTTTTCTTTTATATACTCTTGTATTTTAAGTTTTTTTTAATTATTTAATTATCATATAATTATATATTTTCCTATTTATAGCCCATAAAATTTATGGTACAAGACATGCTATTTAAAAGAAAAGTAACAATAAGAGACGGAATTAATGAATGGCCCATGATTAACCATTAAATATGTTTGTCATGGGTAATACTCTAGTAAACGAAGCTTGATAGAAATATTAGGAATTTCCAACCTCATGCAATGTTTACAGCTAGCTGTTGTATTGCCTTCTAGTGTGCACACATCATTGATTCTATCAATGGTAGGAATTGAAGTCAAAATAAATTATGAGACCATCCATTTGGTCAATAGAGCAGGTGAATCTACTTCTCTTTCCGCTGCTTTTTTCACCGGTGTTTGTCTTCACATTTGGGACTAGAAATATGAACAACTGTATCATTTGACCACGCTTAAAGCTCCAAACTTAGTGATAATAATAATAATGGAGGTCATAAGGACCCACTGGTAATCAAAACAAAATTATGAAGGAAGATGACGATTAGTCCTATCATTTGTGAAAAAGATAAGATTCTTCAAAATCTGTTTTCTGTGCATCGTGTTCTGCACATTCATTCAATTCAGCAGAATGAGGTCTGCGTCATCCTCTCACTATGCATTTTTTCCACACTAAAGATCGAAGTTAAGGTTATCAAGGACTGATTTAGATAGGATGTCTAAATCAGCAAACTGGAATAGTACAGCCATGTTCTTCATGATATACAGAAAACCCATGATAGATTTTAAATAATAATGATATAGAACTAATGTACTGCCATGTTACAGACATTAAGTTGTTGTGTCCTAAGAGCTTGCTTCAATTAGATCAGTTTAGGAACTGCTCAGTAGCTTTCTTAAAACTTTGTATCAATGAGACTGATCAGCCTACATAACAATAAATTGCTAACCACTCTTATCTCTCTTTTCCCGTCGATGGAAAGCTAGTTAGTTACCAACTCCACCTTTTTGTTCCGTTCCCTCCACTTGGGGGCGGAGGCGGGGGGTGGCCCCTGCCCCTGCAATTTCTTTTTTCCCAACCTCCCTCCTTGGATAATTTTAAATTTTGACCTTAAGATTAATAAATTTTAATGTTTAGGTCCTCTTAGAATACTTTTTCTAGTTTGACCCTTTCAAACCTAATATTCCGGCTCCGCCCTGCCTCCACTATCTCTCAAGGCTATGCATAACGTTCCTTCTATAAATAACCTAAGAACATCCAAAGTTCATAGCAGCTTTTGAACTCCCCCTTCATACTTCTTAGCATTCCTGTGTAGAAGTCTTGGTCTTGAAAGTGATTCTAAAACAAAACAAAAAATTTGAAGCAGTAATGCCTCAGCTCATTAGCGTTGTCTTGGTTCTTGGTCTTGCTTTCCTTGCCTTTTCTCCGATTTGTTTTTGTGGCAAGACAGCTGGTGGCTACCTCTATCCACAGTTTTACGATAGGTCATGCCCAAAAGCTCGAGAAATAGTCAACTCCATTGTAGCCAAGGCAGTTGCTAAAGAAGCTCGTATGGCAGCCTCATTACTTAGGCTCCATTTTCATGACTGCTTTGTCAAGGTCTATAACTGATTACTATATATAACTCTCATCACTTGCTCTTCTACTATCATGAATAAAATGATTTACATTATTTTGTTAAAATCCCAGGGCTGTGACGCATCAATATTGCTAGACAGCACCGGAAGCATAATAAGTGAGAAGGGGTCAAATCCGAATAGAAACTCCGCTCGAGGATTTGAAGTAATTGACGAGATTAAATCTGCACTAGAGAAGGAGTGTCCTAAAACAGTTTCCTGTGCTGATATCATGGCTTTGTCTGCAAGAGACTCTACCGTTCTTGTAAGTGTTACATGTTTGTCCTGTAATGAAATTGAACCAACTTTTCTAGCCAAAATTCCAGAGCTGATCCTTTTGTTTATGTATACAGACTGGCGGTCCTAGCTGGGAAGTTCCATTGGGAAGAAGGGACTCTAGAAGTGCAAGCTTGAGTGGTTCGAATAACAATATTCCTGCTCCAAACAACACATTTCAAACAATTCTTACCAAGTTCAAGTTACAAGGCCTTAATGTTGTTGATCTTGTTGCGCTATCTGGTAAGTTTACTCGACTATCCCCTTCTCTGAGTTTCCGCGAACTATGAATATGGTCCTTAGTTTTGAAAAATTTTGTTCAGGGAGCCACACAATTGGAAATGCTCGGTGCACCAGCTTCAGGCAGAGGCTGTACAACCAGTCAGGAAATGGGAAGCCTGACTACTCTCTTCAACAATCGCTTGCTGCCCAATTGCGCAACCGGTGCCCCAGATCAGGAGGTGACCAGAACCTGTTTTTCTTGGACTTCGCAAGTCCAAAAAAGTTCGACAACAGTTACTTCAAGAACATATTGGCTTCAAAAGGACTGTTGAACTCTGACCAAGTTCTCCTGACAAAGAATGAAGCATCAATGGAATTGGTCAAGAAATATGCTGAGAGCAATGAGCTTTTCTTTGAGCAATTTTCCAAGTCCATGGTTAAGATGGGAAACATCTCTCCATTGACAGGTTCCAGGGGAGAGATTAGAAAGAGTTGCAGGAAGATTAATTCTTGAATTGCGGTACCTAGTTAGATCTATGCTTTAAATAATTGGTGCTAAAATGCTTTGTGGCTAATTGGTGCTAAAATGCTTTATGGTCGTCTTTCTTGAGGTTCTTTCACGTATAAATTTTATGCCAGCTATAATTCAAAAAACATATTGACATTGCAAGGTGCATTTAAACTTTCCAGAATGAGAATATATGAGAGACCACAGGGTATAGTTACAAAAAAAAAAAGGGCATCAGAGTTTCTTTTCCACCACGCTTCTTTGCATCGATAACATGAACAAACCCAAAAAGCAGGACTTCAAATTTTTCAGAAGATGATATGAACTGAATGACTTTGTGTGTTATACCATAGTTAAAATAAGAGAGAAGACAAACTCAGAGGGGCTCATCTAACGGTGAATGTTCTGACCACTTTAGCCTTCACGCACTAATAGAAAATTTGAAAAAAAAAAAAAAAAAAAAACGGAAAGATGAACGGAAAAATATTTCATCTGTAATTGCTTATGAAAATTATGACAGAAATTTTTTATTAGTAATTTTTTTATGAGAACAACGATAAAATAAAAAAATAAAAAAATTCCATTGGTATTGATAATATGTCAAATTGTCAATAATAATTTTGTTAATAATTTTAAAATGAATTAAAACCTAATAGTTTCTTTTATTAATGCAATCCAAACTACATCAAATGATCTATTAAGAGTTTTAGATTGGTCAATTACAAGATCAAGAACAAAAAAGCTTAAAGATGCATTTAATAGGCTCATGCAAAGTATTTAAGTCAAGTGATGATCAAAAATTAGTTAATCTAATTTATATATAAGAGGGGTCTGATCCATCTACAACATGAGCCTAATTATTTTGCAATGGTGGGCTAATTAATTTTAACAGTTAGAGGCATATTTTTTCTAGTGCACAAATTTATTTTAACAAGAATAATTTTTGATCTGACCGTTAGATCATTATGAGATTTTACCAAAAGTTCATAGAAATCTTATTTTATATTGGGATAAATTTTTAAGGCAATCAAACATTGGAAAAGCTTTGCGATAAGGTCTAGAAGTTACTGTGCGAGAATTGTATTAATTTCTTAGTTGATCTAAGATTCTTTTTTCTATTTTATTTAAAACTCTTTTATTATTTTCCTGCATTGTTTAGGATATTTTTATCTATTATAAATAGGATTGCTTTGCTTGTATTTAGGTTTTTAAGGGGGAAAAACTTTTATTACATCAATTATTATTGTATGTGTAAAGTTTTGCTTATACTTTTGATTTTTTTATCAAACTACTCAAACTTATCAAAAAATTAACCAAGTTTCATGTCGTCTTCTATATTTATCGTTTTAATGTTTTCTTTATAAAAAATAGTTGAATGATGACGTTTTGAATAGATCCAAGTCAAACGGGGTTAATCAATCCAACATGTGATTTAGATCATGGCCGTTACTTGGTTTAATAACCTTACTTCTTAAAATTTAATTTTTATTTAATTATATAATTATAAAAAGAGACTTTTGCAAGAAAGACAAAAAACAAAAATATCAAAAAGAAATGTATTTCTTCAATCTTAACTTTGTTTTCTTGTTAGGGCCTGTTTAGAATGTGACAACAGTGGCGGTTCAAAGTGTTTTTTGTTTAGAAATGCATCAAAATAAATTTTTTTTATTTTTAATAAATTATTTTTGACATTAGCAAATCAAAACGATCTAAAAACATTAAAAATAAATTTTAAACAAAAAAAAAATCAAAATTTTTAAGAACGCGACCCAAACACTCCCTTAAAGCATCTCGCTATTATTCATGAAAGTATGTTTGTTTTATTATAAGCATTGTTTTTAAATAAAAACCTATCATGAATCAAAAGCAAGTTTTAAAAAAATATTAAAATAATATTAATATTTTGTCCGTGATTGAAGAAAAAAAACATAATAAACATGACAAAATCATTTCATAAATCTATAAAAAAATTTAAAAATTAAAGCAAAAATTTTATTTGTGCTTAATTTAATTTTTTCAGGGTTAATCTTTTGTGCATGCATGAGCGTGCCCATTGTCAAGCTTTTGTTTCACGTGAAAGGGATCATTAAAGAGCAATATGTTATTATATATATATATATATATATGTGTGTGTGTGTGTGTGTGTGTGTGTGTGTGTGTGTGGTTTTTCTAATTAAGTCGGTTCCTTCAAAGAATTTAATCATACACTCATTTATTTTAATATCTTACATAGGAGGGGAACTAGACATTTTTTTTCCAAATCATGAGTGTGCCCATATACATATACATACATACATACATACATACATTCATTAATACATACATACATACATACATAAAAGAGGAGGTAATGGCTCTTTCAAATAAAACTAGTAACCTCATACTAGTTAATACAAGTAAAAATGAGAAATTTATGATAGGTAAAAATATTTTTATTATTATTTACGAGTAATGAATTTTATTTTTTCTTTCCTTTTCATATATGTTTTTATTTAAAATAAACTTATAAAATAACCAATAAAATACCACTAATTACTCTCTCGTATATACATGGATACAAAAACCAATCAGTACTCTGTAGCATCTCAGAATCTCTCAATAAAATGGTGTCACCATCCACCAACCCATAATCAGTGATTCTATGAACAAAATCCAACAGTGAGCCTTCAGTCTAGACGACATTATAATGGTCACCATTATGTGGGCAAACTAAAATCAGAACATCAGATGTTGGAGAAATGGTTGAAGATGGATTGAAGGGTTTCAATCATGTGCCAGTTATGGCACCACAACAAAGATCTACGGCTGGGTAACAACGAGCCAAGTTTGTTTCTCAAATTACTAGAACACATTGTTTCTCTTCCTTTACACACCTGGCATTTACAGGAGTTAATTAGCATTCAGAAAGATTTGGTTTTCAAAATGCTTCCCCCAAGTTTACATTTTTCTTTGGAAAAAAGCGACCATCTACCATGATTATTTGAACTAGCAAGCATGGAAATGCTTCAGTTGTTACACTTTATCATCATGGAACCACCACCTGGTCTCCTTCGGAGATCTTCCATTTCTACAGTTCTTTACATATCGGTCATTATCCTCGGGACGTTGCTGCAGGCAAGGGTCAACCTCATTAATCTTACAATCTTATATACAAAAAATAAGTTATAAAGTGGTTGTGCCATCTAATGAATCATAAGATGATTAAACCTAAAAGGTATGCTTATCATTTATCATGGGTATTGGCAAATATACACTTCACCTGCCAGCAGTCAATAGGAGCACAATGAACACAAAATCCATATTAACTGGAAAGAATGGCTCTAGAAAATTGACCATAAAATCAAACCTTCACAGTGGAGCTTGAAAGCATAGAGAGAATACTGATGCAGACAGAACTAACAGTCATGGCAGGTGACCAAGAATCATACAGTATATCTGCAAAAGGAAATAATCAAATGTCTGTCATGCTGCAAGCATTATTAACTGCAGGTTTAGATTGAGGCAATCATGCAATGTGAGATACACAATGGATTACACCCCTCATCCCATTGAAGTGCTCACCATTCCTTTTTGAGATGTTCCAATTTATTTATCCACTCTCAAAATAGCATATGTATTAGTGAATTACTTCACAGGTTTATGGAGCAACATAACTACCTTCAATTAGAAACTAACCACTTTCAACAAGACAAACTTTAAAAAATTTATCCCACTGACTAGACCATTTAACGATCACTCTTTAAATAGTAGGAAAACCAAAGTTTCACAGTTAATATGAGGTGGAAAGAGTATAACTGACATAAAAGCCATATACAAAGTTAAATCAAGCTTGAATCATAACAAATGACTTAAATCCTGCTTATCCAGAAAAGAAACAGCATGGCATGAGCATCAATACATGCATGAGTCCATATGTTGTATTGCAAATGAACAAAAGGGATGAGAACAAAACTACAACCACATTCTTATCTAGTGACATCACTAAGGGGAAAAAATTCTAGATAAACAGATTGCATGATGGACATAATTTATATTGCAATAATTATTTACAAGTCAGTTTGTGTTACTATATTGTGCACAAGGTTATCACAATCCATCATAATATCCATGTCCAATATTACAAATCACAAAAGTGTGAGCTATACTAGAATTTGGCCTCTGCAGGTCTCATTGAAAGTTAATGTTATGAGATTTATCTTACCATGTTTTCTAGCAATAATCAAGGTTTTGCTATCTACTTAGTGGCGATATGAGAAACTAGAAAACTAAGAGATCTGCATACATGTACTATTGACCATGTCTTGTATGAAAATCTTGTTAAAGAGAGAATGGAAATATCTAAACCAACAACCAAAAAAAAGTCAGCATTTATGGACAAGACCATCAAATTCAACAAACAAGTGAATATTATGAAATGAAAAGCAGAGAAATAAATCAGTTTGTATTGTAACAGTAGGAAAACTACCAACGAGCGAAGTAGGCCGAGATATTTCAACTGGGAACAGAATACAGTAGAGCAAATAATCCAATTGACCCAAAATTAATTTCATGGTATCTTAAATCCAATATAGAACATAAATAATTACCTAAACAAATATGGCCATTGCTATAAATATGCGGATGAAGCGGAGCCGGATGAAGAAATATAACCTGTTTAGAACCTCAATCAACACTATTTTACATGGAAAAAACCCAATAAAAGTCTAGACAGTTAACAATAGACTGATGCAATTGCAAACCTGAGGAGCTTCCATCGGGTAATGCTCAGGGAAATCAACTTGAAGCTGATAGGTCTCATTTGCATAAAGGGTGCCCGGAGCTCCAATTACTTCAATAACCCACCTTCAATTCAAAATCCCAAGATTACATTACAGATAAATAATCAACGAACAAATCAAATATAGAAACTAATTAGTCACGTTCTTTAAAAGTCGTTTTACAAACGGTCCCAAAAAAAATCCAAACTTTAGTTTGATTTCTTATTTTCCCTTCATCTTTCTTTGATTTTCTCAGCAAGATTTTAACATAAGACAAAACAACCCATAACAGTAATCAAACAGAAAAGGACCAAACCTTTGGAGATTATCAGTGACTTTATGTTTAAAACCAGTTGGAGGATTGACTTGCCACTCAACAAGTTCTTTCTGAAGCCGATTGCAAGCAATCTTACTCAGTGCCTAAAACAAAACAAAACCCACAAATTCACCTTACGACTAATGATTGATCAAACAATTTAACAAAACCCCATATCATCGATTAAAAGTATGAACCTTGCGGGTCGTTGTAGAGGAGCTCGTCATGGTTGCAAAGGTAACTTTTGAGAGAGAGTTATTTGTTGGTGTGAAGGGGTGTTAGATAAAGGAACAAAGAGAACCAGCGACGGTTTATAATGACGGGTATAGAATGATTTGTGTTCCCCACCACCGTATTGCCATATCTTCTAGTTATCTATGAGTATTTTTTTTTTTTAGAAGTTCTTACTATAACTTTTTTGATTAATTAAAACTTACTAAATATAGTTTATTAAAATTAATTAACTGCGTTTTAAAGTATAAATAATAATTGGACTTTGAAAAACATTGATCATTCTCAATTTATTCGTTTTATGTTAAAAAAATAGTTACCATAGATCAACATACCACATAATAAAAGGTTTTTCTTTGTAAAAATTTATAACTAGAAGTGACCAAAACAAAAGAGAAAATTAGCAAAAGCCAAGGCACAAGATAAAAAGGTCAAATAAAGATATCGTATTTTTTATTTAGCTACGTGTCTGAAGTATTTATGAATCTGACATTTTGTTAGATTTAATTTTTTTGGGCTTGGCTACGCGTTAGGTCCAAAAGCCTACCCAATCCCTTTGGGCTCAGATACACATTAGACCCACACGTCTAATGTGTCAGATCCAACCCCCTCTAAGTTAGGTCTTTCTTCGAGAACAAGAGCTCGAAGTGGGAATCTAGGATCATCATCTTGCTACTCCTTAGCAAGTCAAAAAGTCATATAAGGGCTATCCCTGCATCAAATCAATATTAATATTTATTATAAGGAATGATCTCATCGACATTAATATTGTATATAGAATGATACAGAACTATCTTTCATAAAGCACATGATGTTCTCGATATTAAATGTCATATATGAAGACACTGATCATCAATATTAATATTAATTGTAAGGGTATTCCTCTCACTTGGATGAAGAAGAAAGGACTTACAACCCCTCGAAGAATAAAGAAAAAAGATTATAAATGCACTTTGAACAACCCAATTAGAGAGTTCAAAATATTCATTCTCTTATAACTTATTCTCAGCATTTATAATATATAAACAAAGAACAAATATTTTTATTTTTAGAATTTAATGCTTATTTTCTACAAATCTTCATAATAAAATTATTGACTTAATAATCGGAGGATCTCTAAAATCTTCAAAAGGGACTGTTTTGTAAGAAATCCACCTTGTCACCAACCTCTGAAATCCTCAGTTATTGAGAAAAAAAGATTGACATGAACTTATGATTATTCATCATCCAAACACAACGAAAAATACTAGGATTCTAGATTTTTGGAGCATCTTCAGGTTAGATTTTCATATGAAAATCCCAAAATTCATTATTCTATTTTTCTTTTTTTTTAAAGGTGAAATAAATTGAAAAAAAAAACATACATAATTTATTTTTAAAAAAAAGATAAATATGAAATAAATTAGAAGGGAATAAGATGGAAAAAAAAATAAAGATTAAATGTTTTGAAATCACGAGGATTAATTATTTAGTTTCATTAATTATGGAGACAATGTAATAATTATTTTTGATACAGTTAGATTTTGCTATATATAATCTTTTTGAGTTAGAAGCTATAATGATAATCGTACTTTAAAACAAGATCCAACCATTACTTAATTTCTTTAGATAAATCCATTTCCATTGAGTTGAATTTTAATTTCGTCCAATATAAAACTTATTATTGGTTGGGTATCTTTGTGTCACATCCAACGTTATCACAATTCTATTTCTTTTTGAAAAACCCATGAAATAAGATTGCTTTTCTCTTTTTTGCATAAGAAATACATGCTTGTTCTTATCAACGGTCAACACCACCCTAGTTTACTCGTCACGCAGTCGCAAATCACTCAGATGACCCCACTCCAACCACCAGGAACTTCACCTTCACAGAATCATAAATGTACATTTCTACTGGCGCTAGCTTCCACTAGGCAAAAGCTCTGGTTTTCAAATCATCTGAACTCCTATCATCAGACGATCGACTTGGCATTATTAGGTGGGAACGAGGCAATGAACTTGTTCTCCAAATATGCAGAAATACATCAGCAACAGATAAAGGAGATCAGAGAAATAAAAGTTGACCAAAGGGTATTATCACCTCTGTGTGTGTTAGCGATCGACAGCATGCGCATATTGCATGTGGGATTTTCAGTGCATATAATATAATACACACAGTTGCTCATAGATTCACCTACTACATCGCTATATAATTTTCAAACCTAGTATAATGCAGCTTGGTGACAATGGGTCGGTAATAAAAGACAACAAATGGGAAAGGGTCAAATTTCATTGCCATTTGCCAATCAATATCCCCACCTGTCTGATGATATAAGCTTTGCATTTTGCAATGTTCTGATTCCTTGCTTATCCCACATCAAAAGCACGAGAAAGAAAAATCGACTTTTACTTGCTTCTTACCTTTTCCCCTATCTTTTTTTATAAGAAGGCATATGCAATCTGCCCTTTTGACTTCTAAGATGATTATTAGCATATTCTAGCCTTGTTTAATGGAGATGTTCCCTTGCAATTTGTCCCATGGGGGAATCTTCAAGGTAGAGGCATCTCGTAAAGACAGGCTTGGCAAGAAAATATATATTTTTAAAGGAATAGGATAAATCCATCTTGGCAAGATAACCCACCGCCTTCTGACTTGTCGTCAGGTCGAAATTACTAATGTTTTCTTTTCCCATCCAATCCTAAGGGCAACCAATAACTTCAATCCAAACCTAAACGAAAGCCTCCGGCAACTGTATTTGGCTGACAAAATAAGCTAATAGGACTCGTTCCCAATGTGATGAAATTGGATTTTGCTTCAATATTATAACACAACTAGTATAGACCCAAAATAAAATTTAGTCCCACCAAACTAGGTTTGCATGTTAAAACAAAGATGCTAGAAAATCCGATTGTTGGATCGAACTTAAATTTTTCTAAATAATTCTACAGGCAATTTTTCTATAGCTAACCACTACATTGCTTATCGGACAATTGGATCTCTCGAAATTAGGATCTAGGCCCCAATGGTGCTGTTTGAACCAATTTTGTTATTTTTCCTAGTTGTTTTTTGGATTTATTATTTAATTCAGATTTTTGTTTAATTTCTTTAGTGCTTTCAGATTTCTAGTTGTTTCCTAATAGAGTTAGGGTTTTTTTGGCTTATTTATAGGTTTTGTGAACCTCTAAGGAGGCAGAATTCATTAATTTTATTTTTAGAGAAATAAATGGCGAATTTAGTATTCATATCTGCAACCTTTTTTACTAGTTAAAATCAACATGTTTTCTATGTTGTTGTTGTTACAACTTTCACCTTCATCAGTTGGTATCAGAACCTAATGATCATAGGTTTTTTGTTTGATGTATGTTGCAATCCCGAGGAAATTTGTTGCTTGTTGTGTGCTACTACAACTATAGTAGGAAGAGGTCATAGAGTAGGGCGTGGTAAAGGAGGGGATGTGAAGGCTCCCCTTCGAAAAGAGGACATCTAGAAGCTCGTCATTAAAGATATGCAAAGGCATATCACAGAGTTAGCTCATATGTTAGAAAATATGGACATACGAGAGCAAAACTAGGAGAGTGACCATGAGCCCCTAGACAATACTAAAAACCAAATGCATGATTAGAGGATATAACCTCTTGAGAAGGAAAATGTTAGATCTAAGGATTTTGGTTTTCGTGTTAAATTACTGGAATTCGGTGGAACTTTGTAGGCAGAGAAGTTCATAGACTAGCCTAATTAATTTTCAATGGCTCTAATTAATTTTTAGTTTTAATAGATCACTGACCTTGAACATTCAAGAATAATGTTTTGATTCAATATAAATATCATAATTATAATACTTTTATAATTTTTTTTGTAAAGATTTTTTTGTCCAAAGAACTTTATCTTTACTCTAGATTAATTAATTATACATAAATAAATATTAAAGATAAAGAATTTTTTATTAATAATGAATATATTTTGCATGAACAAAGTCAATGTCACATGTAAAATTGATTGGCTACATGATATAACAAAAAAGCTAAAACAAAAGGCAAAAACACTAAGGTAGACACATTTCACTATTATAGCGTAATTATGTTTTTGACTTTACAAAAAAAAAATCAAAGAACTTGCCTTTAGGGGTAATTTGATTTTCACACCCATTAGTTATTATGAAATTATTCGGGGATAATTCAGTCTTTTTATATTTTTTTAGCACAATTAAATTACTAAATTACTCTTTGAAAGAGAAAAAAATAAGTTATCAAACATGGTTATTTTTCATCTTATTATTTGCAGAATGAAATGGCAATTACGCCTTTAAAAAGGAAAAATGAATAAATTGTTATCCATGGACTATTTTTTCTTTTTACTTCGGTTTTTTTTCTTGTGTGATTTGATCCCTTGTTTTTTTGCAATTTTTTTTTTACTTTGACAAGTTTTTTTAATTTATATTTTTTAAGATCTCATTCTCCAACATTAAATTGGTTGGGGATTAAGTTTGTTGATTAAACCCGGGTCTCGGATTTCACGGGTTGTGATTTTGGAGGATTAACCCGAATTTAAGAGATTCACATGGGTTTACTTGTTTTTTTTCTTTTTTTAAGCTGATGTTATTTCAATTTCATCATTCAATATTTATTTATTTATTTAGTTTCATCATCCTTTAATTTTTTATCTGTTATATTTGGTCTCCATTCTTTTAAATGTTTTATTTGTTTTATATGATTTATAGAATTGAAGTTTTTTTACAATTTCATCCTCCAATTGTTTTTTACCGATATGATTTGATCGTCATTCTTTTTGTTGCAATTCTTTTTTCTTTGACAATTTTTTTTAATTTAGATTTTAGATTTATTTACGATTTTATCTTCAAACATTAAATTGATTAGGAATTGAGTTTCTTAATTGAACTCAAATCTATAATTTCACGAGTTACGAGTTTGAATGATTAATCTATAATTGAACTCAAATCTATATATATATGGCGGAATAATGTGACGGTTTGGAAGGATTTCAGACCACCATACATCCCAGAGACTATATGGGCAGAATATATTCAGCACGTGACGTCAAACATTTCACACGACAGTCATAGTGCAGTGTTGGGAACCAGAGTCGGCAAATTCACGATTCGGTTACCATGCACACCGACAACTCCATTCTGTTCGTTTCGCATGCAAAGTGAATAGTAGGATTAATTTTAATTACATCTATTTTTTAATTTGTTGTTATTTATAAATATATTTAACTAACAACATTTTTATCCCACAGGTTACGACTTTTGGATGTGGCTAAGCCCAATAGAGGTTTTTGTGGAAACGCACATGCAGAGTGATGACCACAAAAAAAAGGTGCAGCAGTTTGTCAACAACCGAGCTGATCAACACTTGTGGTACATTGGTTTTCAACCATTTTTCTTAAGTTATTATTTTCTTGAATTTAATGATTTCATTTTTTATTTCCAAGAAACGTATAACAGCCAATTGAAGAAGAGATATGGGGACGATCATTCAACCCACCCGGATTTCGATCCGAATTTATGGTTGGAGACAAGATCGTCCGGTGGACTCGATAGAAATTGGGTGTACGGACTCTCTAACACTATGGCCAAGAACTTGCAGATGACCTTTAATGTTTCAACTGTTGGGTGCTCGCAATCAATCCTGAGCACTCAGTCTCCAGAGTTCACGGCCTTGTTAGATCAAGGAGTGCAAGAACGTACAACCCATCTCAATGAAAAATATGAATGACTCTTTGCAGATTATGAAGAACTCCGCTGAATGGTCATGGATATTAGATCACAGATGAGTGGTACATATACACCCCCTATTGGCCCACAGTCTCGGGAACGACCAACCTCCTCCTCCTCCTCCAGTGTCGCCTTTGTTCTAGTTTCATTGTATTTGAACGCATAAATTTATAGTAAATATTTGGTTTTTATATTAAGATAATTGATTTGTAAATACTTGAATTTAATGCAAATTTAATTATTTTTAATTATTTTCTATTTATGTTCAATAGATATATATATATATATATATATATATATATATATATATATATATATATATATATATATATATATATATATATATATATAAACTATTACTGAAGGGGTTACCAACAGACTTATTTTGTAGGTATATTCTAGAGAGTTGGAAAAAAATTACTGCAAATGCCACTGTAACTGTTAAATCACCGACAAAATTATTCTATCGGTATATTCTAGAGAGTTGAGAAAGAATTACTACAAATGCCACTGTAACTCACCGACAAAATTACTGATGGAGGGAATCAAGTGTTTTTTTTTTTGCGGGAATGGTCCATCGATAATTTTTTTTATTAACGACGGACTTACTGACAGACCAGAAATTTATTGACGAGTGTTTTTCCGACAGACGATTTCTGTCCGTGAATCCATTCGTAAAATAATCATAGACGAAATGTTAGTGTAAACACCAACACAATTTTCTGTTCATAAAACTGTTAAATCTGTTAATAATTATATAATAAATTATATGTAACTTGTTCTAATCTCCTTCAAAATCCATTATGCCACCACATATAATCTTGTTTCAATCACAAATACAACTTAGTTAAAATATTTGGCTCTGTTTTTGTTTTTTATTTGATATATATATTGACTTACAATTGTAGAGAGACGGTTGAAAATAAAATAAGGTATTTTTCAATTTTATTTCTCTAAATAAGGTTATTTCAAACTTATTTACTAGAAGGTTTGCATGAAGTGCCACATAGTACACGCCATTTGTCCATGTTATCTTTTTTTATTATTATTATTTCTAAATTCTTAAAATAAAAGAGCAATAAAGGGAACAAATCGAAATTCAACAATCTGTCAAGCCTTCATTTTCTCAGATCTTAATTAAATTTTTAATTCATCTCTTATTCAGCTTCAGGTAAGCATCATAAATTATACTTTTGTTTTCTAACAAATTCAATAAACTCAACTAATTAATAAGGACATGGGATTACAAGGTTCGGGATAAACATAATGTTTTTGTCTTGCTGTAATATATCATGTTGACATATTATATTGATGATTGAATTACAATTGGAGGAAGAAAAGCTAGAAATGAAATTTTTTCATTTTTTTTTAAATAAGAGAAAAAAAATGTCATGGATTAGTGATATATATAGACCTAGATGCCTTGTATGGCAAGAGAATTTCTGTTTATGAGAATAATGTTAATTTAAAATGATGTACAGTTCATTCATGTGGGTCATGCCACTTCTTTCTTATAATAAATTGCTATTAATGTTACTAGCTAGCCATGATTTACTGCAATTAATTTTAACTTAATGCTCTAATTAAGGTTATTAAATCCTGAAACTAAGCATTTGACCTGCTTTAAGAGTTTTGCAGCCCACCAACTGCTTGTTGACTGGGTAAAACAAGAGATGGTGTATACATGGCCTCTTATAGATTCATCATACATGCATGTCTACTTGCCCATTGACGTCCTCTGGGGAAAAAAATCACTACATTCTGCCATTGTTGTCATAGTATACAAGAACTTATGACATCTTTGTGTCTACTTATCGCATATCTAGCCATCTCATGATGAATCAGCTATCACTGGCTGCAGAATTTCAATTTTCAGCAGATGTATATGGATAACATGAATTGGAAAACAAACAGAGGAGATAATACAAAAAGAAATTGTAGGGTGAAAAAGAAAAAAAAGAGGACTTGTTTATTCAATTCTAGCAACCTTTGAAAACAATTTTGCAATCGAAGCCTTAGAAGACTTTGTATAATATCATAGCATTTACAACGTACGTGTTGTTAGCTTTATTTTCGTTGACTCTCCTCTTTTATCTAATCCACTTTTAATTCTGAATAACATAAGCCAACCAGCAAGAATATTATTTGTTCCATGCCAGAATAAAAAAAAAATTAAGAATATATGTTGCTGTATAATCCTTGGTGAACTTTGTTTTCAAGGAAATCTTAATCCTACGCCAGTATAGTACCTCCATGAACCAAACTACTACTGCATGCCAAGTGTTTTCAGGTCTGATCTCCATAAATCCACCTCATCCATCATTTCAAAGTCCTGGAATGGAATCTCGTCCGCTCTTGGCACTTCCATAGCAAGCACTTTCTCATTAACAACGGGATCACAATCTATCTCATCAAGAAGAGAATCAATGCTGCAGACATCTTGAAATATAGTCTCATCAAAATCAAAATCTGGGATCTCATCAAAATCATAATGTAAGACGGGTCCATCATTATTTTCACAAAGGTTCAAGTCCTGCTGAGGCTGCTCGTCACTTGGTTCTTTCATTGTAGTGCTACTACCTAATACGGCATCAGGATATTTAGCAGTTCTCCTTCTCCTCTGACGTCGTTTCACTTTAGGAATTGAGTCCAGGTTCAAACTCTTGATATACTCTTGTAGAAGGGAGCCCTTTGGATACTTGGATCGGCTTTTTCTCTTGGAAGTGCAAGTTTGCCTTCTTTTAGTTGCATTCCAGTGGTTCTTGATAGAGTTTTCAGTTCTCCCTGGCAAACTCTTAGCAATTTCTGCCCATTTGTTCCCTATTTCTTTATGGGCCTGTATTAGCACCCTATCTTCCTCCTCGCTCCAAATATCCTTCTGTAACGAAAAATGGACATTGAAAAAATGATGAGAAAATGCATTGCCATCCTCATGTTGCTTATGAAATGCTCAGGATGATCATGCCATGGACAAAACATAAATGTCCATGTGTGATTCTTTTTAAACATTTCCCACAAAGATGGATTTATGTGATGGAGGAGGGCATCATTTAGGTCATGAGTTCAAGTATCCTGAAAATAGTATTTGAAGAAGTATATTATCTACGTACGCTCATTAAATCTTATTGGAAGAAGTATTTAATTATGTATTAGTAGAAGCCTCTCTAAATATACAATGACTATGAAAAGCACAATTCCCAAGCAGGCATGGTATAATAGGCCCCTCTCCCTGCCCTTTTCTACTGCCCAGAGAAAAAGGAGAGAAAAATACGATGGATAGATAAGATAATGAAAGAAAATATTAACCTTGATATCTGGCCTCAAATGGTTATGCCATCTTTCCCGACACTGCTTGCCGATTCTTCCTGGGAATATCTGAGCAATATGAGACCATTTTCTTATTCCAAACTCATCAACCAGCCGAATCAACAGACTGCATAAATGATGTTATCGCAACAAATTAAGTCAAACATGAAGAATTAGAGAGAGTATTGTTAATTTACAAGGAAAAAAAAAACCCTCCTTAATTTATACGTACCTATCTTCCTCAGCTGTCCATTGCCCCTTGACTAAATTAATAGGTTCCTTCTTAGGAGTCTTCCCTGTCCTTCTTGTCAAAGGTAGTATGGCATCATTCTTATACAAGCCACCTTTCGTATAGTAATCATATTTTGTAGTCGCACAAGGGGTTCCATCTAGCACCTCAACATTCATAGGTTTGGTTTCTTGCAAATCCAAGGACATGTGACTCTGATTAGGACCTATCATGTCAATGAGGTTTTCTTGAGGGAGGTTCAAGCACCCGCCACTTTGGAAATTGTCTCGACCATATAGTCCATTGTTGTTATTTGTGTATGGCTTGTAGTCACACTCGTATAAATGTGTAGCTGGTGATAATCTATAGGGAAAAACATCCAAAGAATCAGAATTAGAGCCAGTAAGGACACCAAACAATGATCTGTTAGCATGGAGCTGATCAAGATGGTTAAAATCCTGAAGAAAGCTCTTTGCTGAAGGTGTTTCACAGGGAAATACATATTCTTTCATGTATGGTTTCCTCAAGTAGTTATCTGGGGAAAACATCGAGTGTGAAAAGAAGGAAGGGTTGTCTGATCTAACCAGCTTAACAAGCTCAATGGAGAGAAAGCAAAGAGAAACACCGAGGCTCGAATATTGGAGTTTGAGAATTTAAGAGTTACTCTCACCTTAATATTGTCTAAGAGATGAGAGTATATGGATGCATTTATGACAGTACTGGTTAATCTTGGCCATTCATTTTTTGTGAGCCACTGGTTAGTGTTGGCCGTAACATTGCTTAATAATAGTCATTACTATTAAGCTTCTCTTATTAATATAATTTTTCCATTAATGTCTTCTTGATTCCTTCTCGTTTAATAGCTAGGATGGGTTATACATGAGTCTATATGGTCAATGGTCGTCAATTGGGAGACATTAGTGCTATAACTTTGCAGAAAAAATATTAATTAATTAATTACTATCCCTTTTAATTAGCCAAAAAGATTTTTGTTCATTGGATAAATTTTATATTTTGATAAGAATAATGGATTTATTCAATCAATATTATGAAAACATTCTCATCGCATATACTATGGATTAATTCTTATGTTAAAAGTCATTGAATAATTAATTAAGTTAATATCCCATTAATCAAGATAATGCTAATAAAATTGGTTGATATATATATAAATCTTTTTGTGCACTAGATTAGATTTTTAAGGCTATTTTCACAACAACTTAATTATATATACTCTTTTTCTAGATGGGTGGAGAGAAGTATTTACTCACATTTAATTATGCAATTAATTCTAGAAAAACATTATGCAATTATGTTTGAACTTTGAAGGCTTTTAAAACGATAAATTTAATGGGGTTATCAGAAGATTATAATGCTAGTCAACCATGTTTAAACCATGACATCTTCCTCTAGACATGGTCAAAATATATCTTTGGGAAAGCTTCATATATTAAAAAAAAATCTAAAAATATGCTATACGTTTTGATTCTATACCAAAATTTCCATAAAAATTAAATTGTCTTGATCTTTCCTGCTCCATAATTCACTTTTTTTTTTTAGTTTAACATGGGTGTCCGGGCAAGCTTGTGCGCACCTCGACTAATCCCACGGGCCCTGAAGTTAACGACCATGTAAGCCTCCAGTGGCCATCATATGAGCAACCACGGGGCTCGAACCTGATACCACAGAGGGAGCAAACCTCTTGATCCCAAATTCTTACTATTGAACCACCACCTAGATGGTTAACTTCTAATAATGAAGCTTAGTCATCTATTATAACCAAACAATTTAAGAGAAGATAGTTTACATCTTTATAGACATTAAACTCTATAAAAAAAAGAAGAGAAGAGCAGTTTACTGATAATAATAATTTTTTAAAGTGTTTTTTTTATCTAAAAGTGTATTAAAATAATAATTTTTTATTTTTAAAAATTATTTTTAATATGAATATATTAAAATAATCTGAAAATATATAAAAAATAAATTAAATTTAAATAAAAAAAAATGAAATTTCATGGAACGTATCTTAGCTAATTGCTTACGCATGATATAGCAAGGATTCGAAGTCACAGAGACATATCTTCAAAAGAAACCATATTCAGAAAAGTTTACATATTAAATAAGAGTATTAGTAGTTTGTAACTGTAACCATTTATAAGCCATTATCTCTCCCTCATTTAATTAGTTCGCATTAATTAATTTAATTAATTCACATTAATCAATGTCGATTTCAAAGGTTATTTGTTATTTGGTAGACAGAACACAGTTATACCATGTTTAATTTCACGAGGCACAACATTGACCCCAAATAAATAAATAAATAAATAAATAAAATCACTTGATATACCTAAATATATTAAGCTTAGGCTATTTTTAATTAGTAACTTTTTGTTGTATCAGAAATGCGTAGGAACCATCCTCCAAAATCATAATTTTTAAAACAATTTTAGTTATTATAATATACCTAAAATATATGTGAAAATTACTATAACTTTCCTTACATATTATTGTGGATTGCTACAATATTTTTTTTTTCTGGTTTTTTTTATGTTTTTTAAATTATCTTTGTTAATTTTATTTTTTTAATATTGAGCTGATTAAAAATTTAACTTTGTAATTTTTTTCTTTAAAACACTGCGAATTGCTATAGTGTTTTTCCAGATAATTTTTTTTGTTATAATTTTTTTTAAAATTATTTGTTGATTTTATTTTTTTAATATTAAACTGATCGAGAATTACAGTTGTGGCTTTTCTCACAAAACATTACAATTACAATATACCTAAAACATGTGGGGAAAGCACGTAGTTTTCCTCACATGTTACTGTGGATTGTTACAGTGCTTTCCTTCTTTTTTTTTTGTTTTTTTTTAAATTATCTTTATTGATTATATTTTTTAATATTGAGCTGGTTAAAAATTTAGTTTTGTAATTTTTTTCTTTAAAATACTGTGAATTGCTATAGTGTTTCCCTACATAGTTTTTGTTTATGATTTTTTTCAAAATTGTTTGTTGATTTTTTAAAACGCTGTGATAGGAACACCACTCCAAAATCATAATTTTTTTAAAAAATTAGTTATATACTAGGAAAATAGTTATGAATTTTTGACAAACAATCCATTCTGACTCATAAAATGGATGGTTTTCTGATAGGAACACCACTTCAATATAAGTCGTGAATCTCGAAATAATCTTTTTGTGGAATCCCAAACTTCACTTCCTCTCCATGTCTTGATTTTCAATTTTTTGAAACTTAAGTATTAAAATTGAATTAAATTAAAATTAAAAGTAACTAAGAAAAAAACTAAAAGAGCTAGTGAATTCATTATTTACTATTTTACAAAATATTGTTCAATAAAACTATATTATGTTGATTGAGAATTGAATTTCATAATTTATTTTGATTTAATTTTTATAGAATTATTGTGGTCTCAAAAAAATTTCTAATATTGGGTTTATGCTTGAGTTTTTTTTTTTTGTAAAAAAATCAATTTGTTTTTTTGAAAAAAATTGAAAATGAGGGAACTAAAATTGAAAGCATGAAAAAAATGGTAGCCTTTTTATAAAAACAAATGAGGAGTCAGAGTTTTTTTTTTTAAAAAAATTCATTTAGATTTTTTAAGATTTCTTTTTTGATCTTTTTAGTTTGGTAATTATACGTTTTAGTTCAAGATTTTATTTTATTCACATTTCCAATCCCTAAACTTGAAAAAGGTGAGAGAGTTATTAAAATATATCAGAAAGAACTTGGTTAATCACATTTCATTGACAAATATGGTCAAATTTTAGATTCAAATTATTCCTCTAGTGAGAATAACGTTATTATGGTGTTTTGGGGCTACCACAATATTGCCATGAAAAGTTTTTCTTAGATTAGGGCTAAAAAAGATTCTTTTATTTAATTTTTGCTTTTTTAGATTATTTAAGGGTATTTTCAGTTGAGAAATTAATCTATTAAGATTCTAAATATATTTATTACGTGTTTTTAGGTTAAAATACGTTAAAAATGAACTTTTTTTTGTTCAAAAAACCTTAGTTTGATTTTTCCACCATCTCTATAGTAGCTAGAATCTGAACAACTTAAACGACGTGTTGATTTATAACAACAAATGATGTATTATTTATTTGTTTAAGGCAAACAACATCCAATCTGACCTTGGGTTTTAAAGCTCAAACGTGCCTAGGTTTTCTAGGTTAGGCCAGACACCCGAGGCTAGCTTGTCAGGCCTTGCAGTGCCAAGTCTCTTTTGCTTTTTTATATGTTTTTGTTACTTCAAAAAATAATTAATATCTTCATTTTTTATGTATTCAACTTTACATTATTTTTTTATTTAAATTTTAATTAATATACCCCTCTTATTTTTTAAATTATTAATCGTTCAATTAAATGAAAAATATATTCTAAAAGACAAAGTTATTAAACCTGGAATGGGTTATAACCTAGATTATGAATTGAGTAGATTAACTTGATTTAACTCGAGTATATCTAAAATATTGTCACTCTAATATTTTTTTATAAAGAAAATGTTAAATTAACATCCTTTTTAATTTTTTAAAAGATAAACTGGGTCCTTTTAATTTAATTTTAATTATTAAAACAACTATTTATTCTTCTTGACTTATTCTTCGAGAATAGTAGACAAATAATAAAATTACTCTTAAAATTTTTCTGTGTTTTTTTTTTGGTTTAAATGGAAAGGAACACCTCAAGATGTCCGAATGTGAATCTGAATTGGGCATTTCATGCTATTTTTTGAACAGAACTCGGCAATTCAAAATTCTGATTTTTTTTTATTTTAAATTAATTTTTTAAATTATTTTGATATAAAAATAAATTTTAAAAAATAAAAAATATTAATAATGATTTTTTAGGGGTCGAGAGCTGCTAGCCATAAGAACGCATTTCCGAATTGCGATCCTCCGATAAAAAGGCACCCCATATCTTGAAAACGAAACCGTTTTGTTGTCATTCAAAGTTTTCATGTCATCTTCTCTACTTCTGCAAAACGCCAGTCTGCTGCACCAAATTTTTACGAATCAAAGTACCCTAACTTTTTAAATTCAAACCCTAACTCTTTTGCTTTAGTCAAATGCCGCCTAAAGTAGAGAAGCAGCAACCGATGAATGTAGTAGAAATCGCAAGTAGCGATGACGAAGTCGATATTGGTCCTCCGCCAGGTATGCCACGCAAAACGACGCCGTCGTCTTCAAAGTCGAGGAGACAGCAGCCGCAAAAACAGCAGCAGCAAAAACAGCAGCAGCAGCAGAAGCAACAACAGCAAGATAGTAGCTCGGAAGCAATAGCGGCACCGGTGCCTGCGTATCAGAGTCTGGATTGTCGAAGTTTCTGGAAAGCGGGAGCGTATGACGTGGGTCCCATAGCTAGCAAGGCCCCTGCTCAAGGTTTACAGTTTCGCATGTGTTTATTTTTTATTTTTCTATTTTTTTTTTTGCTATGGGAAATGTGATTTTGATTTTCCAATTTTTGGTTTGGTTTGGTTTGTAGGTCAATTGGAGCATGCAAGAGTGCACCCTAAGTTTTTGCATTCTAATGCAACTTCTCACAAATGGGCTTTTGGAGGTAATTTTTTGTTTTGTTTTTTAAAATTCCACGATAGCAAATAAAATTTGGCTCAATTTTATGATGTGCATGATATGATTAGTTAAGTTTAAATCAAGATTATTTTAAGGGGAAAGAAAGGATCTTTTAGCCGCATTAATTGTGAAGGTGAAGATTTCTTGCGTGTATTAGAGTGTTTCCACTATTGTATGCTAATAAAGTGAAAAACTAGACAGTATTTTATTTTTTCTGTTGTTATTTTTTTCTTTATCATAATGTTTTGATGTTGGTGTTTGTAAATTTTTGATGGCAGCAATTGCTGAGCTTTTGGATAATGCTGTTGATGAGGTATGGTATTAGACTATGAGTCATGCTTTGTTTTTCCTCGGCTGGGTCTGTGGAACTACATAAGTTATCAATTTATTCCAACAATGAAACAAATGTAGCATTGATGATATAGTATATACTGACTATGAATTACATTAATTCCACAAATTCGACTTCCTGTGGTTTCAGGTTCATAATGGTGCAACCTTTGTGAAGGTTGATAAAATTGATATCATGAAAGACAACTCTCCTGCTCTACTTTTCCAAGGTTTGTATCCATATGAATAAGGGATTGCCTTTGGGATATGGCATATGCTGTCAAGCATCTGTTTTCTTCTGATTATAAAAGCACGTCAGGAATGTGCAATGTTCTGTGCAGATGATGGTGGTGGAATGGATCCTGATGGTATCCGGAAATGCATGAGTTTGGGTTATTCTTCCAAGAAATCAAATACAACAATTGGACAATGTAACTGTCAAATCGCTCTATTTATTTATCTTTTGGCTGGATTGCTTGACTTAATTTCATTATCTTATATGATTATCCTGTTGTTTTCCTTCTGTTCCTATTTTATTATTTTTCTTTTCTCGGGTCATATTTTCAAGTTTTTGGTTTTCCTATTCCATCAAAGTTGATGCTACTACTTGCATACCTAGATTTTCTCCTATATATGCTCTAGATGATTTCTTGGGAAAAACATATAATTATCAATTTTTCAAAAGAAATTGATGCTTAAAATTCTGAAGTCAGCATCATCCTAAGGCACCCTTCAATACTCTAAAAGTAATCTCAGATCTTAGGTTGAACTTGACAAAAGCTAATTAGATAGAGTACGGTTGCAGTTTTAGGGAGGTTGAAACTCAATCCAGATAAGGAATCATCTTTTTCAGGGAGGTAGCTTTATTGGAGGTTGGGGAGGAAGGAACCTTGAAAGAGGTGATCCTGAATACATATGGAGAGTGTAAACCATATGCATGTGGGTGGGAACTTTGTGATGATAATCATGTGCAATGAACTGATATTTTTGATATTTTCATGTTAGTGGGTTTGTTAGAGTGAGTTTATAGATCCACTCCTGCTGAAGTGATATGCGGAAAGGAATGAGGAAAGCAAGTTTGAATTTGTAAAGTGTCGGTTTTAGGCTCTGAGGATTTGTCCTCATACATTTTATTGATTTTATGTTGAGGTCAAGTTTCATGTGGTTCTAAGGAATCCAAAAATCCTATTAGCTCATAATTGAAAAAAAGGAGTCAAATATATAAAATGTATTCATTAACTTAGGCCAATTTCTTTATGGCATTTTATTAGATTTAATTGTTCGATTTTCTAGTGGACCTTCAGGTGCTTCCCAATAGAAGTTAACTTGTTATTTTTTCAGATGGTAATGGATTTAAGACAAGTACTATGCGGCTAGGTGCTGATGTTCTTGTTTACAGTTGTGCAACTCGTGCAGGGTATTTCCCCCACCCCCTTCTCTCTATGATTCATGTAGCATACCTTTGTTATTTTAACTGTAACTTGTTCATTTAGATTTTGTCCATTGCATGGAATGTTTGATCACATTTTCTTTCTTAATCAATCTTTTCTCTTGGAATCAAATGTTTTTGGTTCTACCTCAAGTACTTTGTATATCTGTTGAGATGAATCTGCTTTGTCAGTTTATCTGTAAAATAATGGGATAATGATTGGTAAAGTGACACTAGTGCACAAAAAGTTCGTGATTGCATTTCCAAATGTAGGATTGAGTCATGTCTATTGTAAATTAGGGTACTCTTTCCCTCCTTTTTTAGGGTTACCTTGGTGAGCATTGTCCTTCATGATTTCCTTTCAATTTTATATCTTTGAGGAAAAAGAATTTGCATGAGATGCTATTTTGAGTAAATAATTGTAATCTGAAGCAGAATCCATAATGCATTCTGCATGTTTTCCTTCTCTCTTGCCATGCCTTTGTTTATTTTATAAATGTGTTCGTATTTATAAACCTTATCATTTGTCTTTCACCCTTTCCCCTTTATGCATAAACTGGCACGCATCACCGTTAGTGGTAAAACTACATGCTACTTATTGAATTTGAGTTTTTAAGTTCAAGATTGTTTGACATCTTCTATGTCTGAACATTTGTCTTTTAGCAAAGCAACTCAAAGCATTGGTCTATTATCCTACACCTTTTTACGAAAAACTGGGCAGGATGATGTTATTGTTCCAATGGTAGTTCTTCCTACTTTAACGTTCAATTTTCTATTTAAAGCACAAGTTTGGTCAGTTTGTTTGATGTTTTTGATGTTCTAATTTTTGGCTTTGCTTACCTTTCAGATTGATTTCGACATTTCTGGCAACCGGGCAGAGCCGATACTTTATGGCTCACAAGATGACTGGTCTTCTAACTTGAAAACAATCCTTGAATGGTCTCCATTCGCTTCAAAGGAGGAGCTCATGCAACAGGTTAGTTAGAAAATTCAATCCAGTAAAATGTAAATTCTTTATGGTCCGTATCTTTATAAGTACTGCCTAGGAGGTTTATGTCACATTGTCCTTTTAGTGCTAAACTTCTTATGACTATCAGAATTTGTTTGCTCAATCCAATTTCTATCAGCAGTTTGTCTTGTATATTCACAAATGATCTTCAAGTGGCTTTGGAATGGAGCTTGTCTTCTTCTTTTGGGGAGGTTGGAACAAGTTGTTTGGGATATTTAGCTGAATTATCATGTAGGAAATGCTTTCTCCTGATCTGTTGGGCCCTTGACTTGTATCCTTGTGGTTTCTTATAGGGGAAAGGACACCAGTTGCCAACACAATTATTTCCTCTTTGAATATCCTATTTATCCTGTTTTGATTTGAATATAATTTAAAAGGATATGAAGTGAAACTGAGGGAGACTATGTCTTTTGAACATCTTGAGTGTGCATTTATGAATTATAATTCCAAAGAATTAGAATCATAAAAAAAAATCTCCCTTGCTGCCACCATTACCTCTTCCATCTAAATAACTGCTGGTTCCTCTGCCCTAAAATAGGAAAATATGCTTGCTGCTGTCACCACTTTTGTTATTACATAACATTTGAAGGCAATTAGATTGCAATCTTTTTATATCTTTTGGATGCAACCTTCATGCTCCTTCCCCTCACTTGTTTGTCTCTTATTCATCAGTTTGAGGATATTGGCCGGCATGGTACGAAAATAATAATATACAACTTATGGTTAAATGACGAGGGCATTTATGAATTGAGTTTTGACGATGACGAAGAGGTATGCTGTTTTTATGTTGTTGGATGCCAAAAATTTTGCAATAATTTTCTTAACATATTTTATTTATATTTTTCTTTGTTTTGTTTGGTATGACATGAAGATCTACTATGTTTATTGCATTAAAATGTAATGGATATTGACCATAAATTTGTATGCAGCATATGGATGGTTTTATTTTATTGCACAAGTTTTACTGTATTTGTAAAATATTTCAATGCCTTGGCTCTTCTAGCAAAGAGGTTCAAGTCATCCCAAAATTTTAAGATCTTAGGATGGAAAGCTTAGGCAACCAAATATGTTCGTCAAACATATATTTATTGGACGAACATGCAAACTAAGTACTTTAATTTGAAATGTTTATGTTAGATAAGTCCTTGTAGTTTGCTGGCATTGAACAATCAATGGTTATTTTTATTTGCTTTTAAATTTGAATGCAAAGTTAAGATTGCTTAATGTAATTAGTTTTGACTGGATTCCCTCTTGATGCTGCTCTCAAGCATGAAAGATCATTCCTTCCCTCCTTCCCTCCTTCCCTCCTTCCTTCCTTTCTTTATTTGTTTTTTGTCGTGGAAAAGTATGGATGACTTTAGATGAATCAGCTATTGTGCATATTACAGGCACTTGTGCTTTAATGCACTAGATTCTCTTGCTGTTGATTTTGATGATACATGATCTATGGTGGGAATATATAAGAAATTGATTTTAAAAGCATCCATGAATGCCTTTTTATATTTGATGTAGGATATACGTCTGAGAGATGAAGCTAATCATGGTCAGACAAAACTACACAAAAAAACAGTTGAACTTCGATCTCATATTTCTTATTGCATCCGTTATTCATTAAGGGTAACCTTTTAAATTTGTCATTTCTGTATTAGTTTACTTTCTCCAGTATAACTTGGTTGACTTTTATTATTTCTTCCTGCTAGGCTTATGCTTCGATTTTGTACCTAAGAAAATTCACAAATTTCAGCATTGTGCTGAGGGGGAAGCCTGTCCAGCAGTTTAATATTGTAGATGACTTGAAATATTCAAAAACAGTGTCATACAAGCCTCAGGTTGGAACAATAAAAGAGGTAAGATGCATGGTCTATAGGGGAGTATAAATATTCCTTTTCTTCTTTTGTATCTGCTACAATTGTTTGTGATGCAAGCTGCACAATGCACCCTAGGTTCTATGAGAATCCGAGAGGTTGGGCAGGGGGTTCTCATTTCTAATGCATTTCCTCGTAATGTTCTTCTAAACAAGTTTATTGATGTTTTTTAATACAAAATAAGAAGAGGGAAGAGTACATGTAGGGATTATCTTATGATTGTTATAAATGCTATGAGCTAAAAAGATTCTCTGGGCAGATTTTGGATATCTGAGAAGATAAGTTCTGTTGCCTTCCCAAAAGCTGCTATTTACCAATGCAGATTCTCTGCCTTCTCTTTGAATGAGGAGCATGAAGGATTAGTGGGAGGGCTTTCAAGTATAAAGGTTAAAAAGCCTTTGTCTAGAGCACTGGGAAGGGACTGGCTTAAGTCATGCTGGTTTGTTTGTGTCAATTCAACCATGTCATCTACCAGATTTTTCTGTTTACCTGTTTGTATGTAAACTAGAAACGAAACTAATTGTCGATAGCTCAACCACTGGGTTCTGTGATATTCTTACTAAATTGATGCCCATAGTGGTATGGTAAAAGAAAAATCAACACGTATCATACTATGTTTAGATGATGTAGATATCACCCTAAAAAAATAAAAATAAAAAGTAAAGCTTTTTTGTAGGTTTCTGCAATTGAGAAAGTTATTGAGATAATAAAAGAATTTATAATCTTTTGGCATCTAGTGAAAAATAAAAAAGCATGTATGTCATTGATGTAGGATCTCAAAATTGTCTGTTTTGGTGTTCTTGACAACCAGGTTTTCAGGCAGACACTGGCTGCAGTGTTAAAATGTTTCTATGATGACAGTGTACATATGAGCCAATATATGACCAACTAAATTTTTGTTGGAGTACTTTTGCTGATTTGTTGAACGTGAATTATTTACACAAATATGTGAAGAAATGTGTTGGAGACATAGGTCTTATGTTCTTATTTGTTCATTTATTTTGGGTGGTGGGGGGTTGCATTAGGTCACTGTGGAGACAACGGTTGGTTTCATTAAAGAGGCTCCTGCTCTTTCTGTTTCTGGATTCAATGTGTACCATAAAAATCGACTCATCAGGGTATGTTTTGTATTTTTCTCCCATTTTTTTCATGTAGTTTGATGCATCCTTTGTATATTTTCCTACTGGTGCATTCCTTGGAAAAAATTGCATAACATGGAAGATTTTAAACTCTTATGTAATATATTTTGATTTTCAGCCACTATATTGTTTTGAAAGTAGCAAAAACATGTGAAACTTTTCAGTACCTGTTCTCCTTGCATTAGAAATGCCTATGGATTGGATAAAAGCAAATCAGCAACATAGTTATTTTGCAACTCATTGGTTAGTCTTTTTTGCATTATTGCAGCCCTTCTGGAAAGTCACTGGTGATGCTGCAGTAAAAGGGAACGGTGTTGTTGGTATTCAAACTTTTCTCTCAATTTCTGTTGACTAATGTTTTTCCTTGAATTGTCAGCTACTTACTGCTTTCTGATTATAGGAGTTCTTGAAGCAAATTTTATAGAACCTGCACATGATAAGCAGGATTTTGAGAGGTCGTCGTTGTATATTCGATTGGAAGCTAGACTGAAACAGATGGTTATGGATTACTGGTTTGTTACTGTATTTTCACTTCTTGCAGTTTGCAAATCTTGGAAATTGTTGGGGGGAGAATGCATGTGTAGTAATTATTTCCTTTTTTTCCCTTTCTCATGGGGGAGAGGAAGGTGTCCTTGAAATCCTTTGCTGAGATATTTTTACACTGTTGGAAATGACTTATTTTGTGTCTCAATATTGAAAGATTGGCTTGCAAACTGCAAAATTTGCTTTGCCTTCTGTTGGTCCTGTGAAGCATCTTTAGAAAATCCTATTTAATGACACGGGGGCTTCTTTTTTGTTCTCCTTTTCAATTTACCTTACCCTGTTGGCTCTGCTGGATTTGTGCCATGACTGACACCAAAAGAACTCAACATAAGCTCTAACTTGGATTATGTGTGCATACATAGAAACAATTTTGGCAGAAATTCTAGATGGGATTGTTACATTTTTTGGATTGGGTTTTGCTGAATCTTGAGTATAATACAAAGGAAATAAAATTCTGGAATGGTATTAATGAATTTAGGGGCAAAGTTCAAATCATTGGATTACCACAGGCAACGAGGCAGTTGTGAACTTGTGAATTGAATAGTTTGTGTTGCTAAGATATTCAAAGCCTTGAACTGCTTATAGTGGCTGCACTTTTCAACTATATTGCAATAGTATTTATTTGTTGTAAGCGTTCATTTGCAATCATCGATGAAAGAATAAAGGATTCAACAGGGTTATTAACTAATTTATTTATGTGAACTGTGTTTGAATGCTTATGTACAGGACAAGGAATCTAAACTTGAGTGTTTTTTTATTTTTTTGAGACAGGAAACGCCATTGTCACTTGCTTGGAATTCTGCCTCCTGGTGTCAAATCACTTGATATTCAAAAGCAAGGTGCAGTTAAAACACAAAAGCCATTGCCTGCTAACCGGCATAACATTGATCTTCCAACTAATGAAGAGGAAATGCATCTGGATCAACCTATCACTAGGAGCAATAGGCAACTTGGAAGCACCGGCCAGAGTGATTTACCTGTGGAAGAGTCCATTATTGGGTTGGCAGATGTAAGTGATTCAACTCACCCTTTTCTTACTGCTTATTTCCTTGACCCTTCGCGTCTGCTCACCATGGGCACATGCAGACTGACTTACATGAAGTTCTATCATTAACATCCTTGGCCATTTACACTCAAAACTGTTTGGAAGAGACTTGTATTTTCTCAATCTGTAGCTAAATTGTCACCCAATCATTTGTTTTAAGTTCTAGGTGTCTACACTTGGTACTTTTACCTTTGCTTTTAAGTAAAGCGCCTGAAAGCAGAAAAAAAAAGAGTTGGGACAAACAATCAACATGTCCAGAAGAATTATTACCTGGTTTTAAACAACTTGCTGTCTGAACATCATTAATATGTTAACATTCATGGTTCATTGCCTCTTTTTGCAGGGATCTTACAATGGAGTTATATCTGATGATGGTCTTGGATCTAAGCCAATTGATCAGATATGTGAAGAGAACATCGAACTTTTTATGAGGTGCATATTTTATACTCAATCTGGAAGTTCAGAATGTAGCATCATGCCTTACATTGACCGCGCTCTAATATCTGCATGCTGTTTTCAAATTAAGCTCAGGGAAATTATAATGGAATATGCCTCTGTTGTTAAGGACATGATTGTTTTTTCCTTCGGAGGTAGCTTGACAGCCAAAGAAGAGGCCAAAAATGTTACTAGTTCTAAATTTTGGTATTGTAGATAATTACGTGTGTGTTTGAGTGTGCGCGCGTGTGTGAGATCCATTTCTGATGAAATATCCAATGTCATTTAGACCTTTCATACAGTGAACTACTGAAATCTCACTCAAATTTAACAGTTAACTTATAATGTTAGTGCTTTTCTTGATTTTTCTGCGGTCCTATACTTTCTGGTCAATAAATCACACCCAATACCCTACCTTGTACAGGTGTGAAGAATACGCAAAGAAGGAGACTGAATTGAAACAAACGGTAGGTAGAGTCGGCATCGCATCACCTTTGGTCTTGACTTAAAAATTCTGTAAATAACGACTAAGTTTTGAAGTTTGAAAAACAATAGCAAATTATGTATTTATTGGTCAAATATCAGGTTGAGGAATTAGAGAAAGAGTTGGAACAAGCCAAGAGGAAGTGTGCTCAACTTGCTTCGCACCTGGAGACTAAAAGGAAACAAAAGATCATGCAGCAACAAAGTGAAAAGGTCGCATGAAGTGATCCTCCTATCACTGATCCCTCGATTGGGTGCGTCAAGGTTCAGCTATGATATTGAGCATTGCTGTCATGGTATTAGGCTCCATTTTTTTTGTGATTCGAGACTGATTCTTGTCATCTGCCAAAATCATGTTTAATCTAGTAAGTTTGTACATATGGTGGTGGTTTAGACCTCGACTGAAATGGACAGAAACCTGGACCCGAATTATTCCAGAGTATATAAATTTTCGAAGTTTCTTACTTGGAAGTTTTCATCTTTAACTTGGTTTGAGAACTCTTGATTCAATACTACCACATGATCACATCGAGGTGGAAATTGTTCGGCTTAACTTTTTGTAGCCGCCCGTGATTGTAAAAATAATTCTTCTGTAAAAGAGAGTGGACCCTGAAAGACGTGTAGTCCGTTAATAAACGACATGTCGTTTAACTTTTCTCTGAGCCAGCCGAACTTCTGAAACAGTTCATTACTCACCCGCCAACAAGAAGCCAGAAGGGGTCTGCAATGCATGAGCGAGCGAGCGAGCGAGAGAGTGAGGTGAGGGTGGAATAACGCACATTCGCAGTCTTGAATCTCTTGATCTACCAGCACGATACAGAAGCCGAGAATCGGATTCAACTCCATCCAAAATGAGAAAACGCGATTTGGCCATCCTCATGCTCTCCGCCTTCTCCATCTTCTTCTCTCTCCAGGTCTCCTCTTTCAAAATCCTAAACCTCCCCCCACTCTTTTTCCTTCAAAATAATCGCTATTTCTAACCCCTAATTAACACAAATTTCATCCTTTTCTTTTTCTTTTTAAATACAGCACGAAGGAGATTTCTCTTTCAGAGAGGCGTGGTTTCATTTAACCGATGAGTATCCAATCAAATACGAGACTGAACGTCTCCCCCCGCCGATTGTTTCCGATCTTAATGGCGACGGCAAGAAAGAAATTCTTGTCGCCACTCACGACGCCAAAATCCAGGTCCCGATTCTGGTGCTAATGACTTGTCGTTTTTTAAATTTCTGTTTTAGCCATAATGTTTTCTTCCTCGAATTTTCTAGACTGCATGATTTTGAAAACGATTTCGTTATCGTGTGGTGACTTGTAATTCTTCTATGCTTCTATTTAAGTATTTTTTGCGCAAATTGTGAAAACTACACTTGTTTACTTTTAGATTTTGAAAACATGTCCTCTATCTTTTTAATTTTTTCTTTTTTTTGGGTATGTATGTGTGTGTTTTAGGTGCTGGAGCCGCATTTGAGGAGAGTAGATGAGGGCTTTAGTGAAGCAAGATTGTTAACGGAACTATCACTATTGCCTGATAAAACACGGGTTGCGGCAGGTAGACGCGCGGTAGCAATGGCTACTGGTGTAATTGATAGGAGATATAAGGAAGGGCATCCGTTAAAGCAAGTTTTGGTTGTTGTAACCTCAGGGTGGTCTGTTATGTGCTTTGATCATAACCTTAAGAAGCTTTGGGAAACTAATTTGCAGGTTCTGAAAGTCGTTATCATTAGTGGTCTTCAGTATTTGTTTTTTTAATGTTGTTTGCTCACTCTTTCACATTTTATTTGTCCTTGCAAAATGAATTAAGTTGGTCCTTTCTTTTGTGTGCAGGAGGATTTTCCGCATAATGCACATCATAGGGAGATTGCAATATCAATAAGTAACTATACATTGAAGCATGGGGATTCTGGATTGGTTATTATTGGTGGGAGAATGGAAATGCAGCCACATGTATGTTAGTTGTGATTTTGCGTTCTCAGCATTTCTTGTTTTTATCTTCTTCCATACACTTGATTGTCTTATTGGAAAAAGAAAAACAAGAAGTAACTTAATTTGTGTTCTAAAGTTGATTACATGGTTATCAGATTTTTTGTTATTCTTTTTTTTGTGCATTTAAATTGTAAAAATAGGAACATATCATGGGTCTGACTTTAATGATTACCAGTCAAATCAATAGCATGGATAATGCATTGGCTTTAAATTGTGGAAAGACAGAATTGTATTTCAGGCCCACTTAAAGTCAATTTCTTTGAAGTCCTGTTCATATGCCCACTCTAGAGTGAATATTGCTTTAAAATGTTTCTTATTTTTACCAATCTAATATATGCATTGTCTGATGCAATCCTTGCTAATCAGATTGTTGGTTCTTGAAACTGTAGTCATATGTTTTTTGATAGATTGAAACCAAACTTCCTTCAACAACTTGCTAGCATCATCTATTTTATAGAGGTACTGTAAGATTGTATGCGTTTTATGTGCTGTTTCAGATTTATTCAGATCCTTTTGAAGAAATTGGCATGGCAGAGAAAAATGCTGAGCAGCATAGAAGAAGCGCCAGTGAGAAAGAGGTATGGACATTTCTGGCATATTCTTTTGACAATGTGATTCACATTCTTGCAACTTGATCTATTTTCCAATAAGCCTAGCAACCACTATTAGGACACTAGCACTTGCTGTTGAAAAATCCTAAAGTGATGGTATTTTTAGATCCATAAGTGGGCCAACCTGTTGAAAGTTGCGTGCCAGTTCTAAATGGATATAAACTTCCTGATCATTCTTCTCTGACCATTGAGAAAGAACCTGTCTTCCTTACAGATAATTTGATTCCGTTGTCATTTTAAGCCACTGAGTTTTCCATTCTTTAATACATGATGCAAACTAGCAATAACAAGTTCTTGTTGTTCTCCTTTTCTTTTTTTGCTGGCATCTGGGTAATTATGCATTGCTTTTTGTATCCTTGGTAGCCATCAGAGAACTCTGGAACTGTGAATCTACGCCATTTTGCCTTGTATGCTTTTGCTGGTCGAACTGGTGCCCTTCGATGGAGCAGAAAGAATGAGGTGCCATATATTCTAAACACTTGCTCTTAGTTTTCTTGCATAATCTTTGTTTATCATCAATTGTTTTATGGAACTGTCATTTTGATCCATGCCCCTTACCTTTTACTCATCTGGGAAGGGAAATCTTGCTCATTACTTAGTAGGCCGCAACTACTACTTGGAATGTCCAGTTTTGAAACCTGAATATTTGGGTGTTCCAATATTACATTGTTTTAGAGCTAAAGAATGCATCAGCAGTGTGATCACAAAATTGCATTTTGTTTTACTCTTTGACGCTGTTATCTTTTATGCACAAATTTCCTTTGTTCTTCAAAAAATTTCTCCAAGTATATGTCATGTTCTATATATTATGTAAAGTGAAAATTGAGCAAAATGAGTAATACTTCAAATGGTATTGTGGTGTAACTTACCTAGGAATGTATACTGTAACGCACCCATCCACGTGGGTTCTGAAAATTCACAGGCAATTTGAGAGCATTAATCTGGGCAGGAATTGTTGTTATTAGAACATAATTGATGAGTATTGCTATTGTTCTGCTATGGAATGTATTCTCCCTTTTTAACACCAAGGTTTTCATTATTGTGCTTTTAGAACATTGAAGCGCAGTCTTCAGACGCTGCATCACAGTTGATTCCACAACATAACTACAAGCTTGATGTGCATGCTTTAAACAGTCGCCATCCAGGAGAGGTAGCTTTCAACTCAAGGCAGATACAAAACAATAGATTCATGTTATTGATAACAACATGCCGTACCAAAAAATGAAAAAGAAAAAGAAGGAAAAAAAAAAGCTGAAATCAACCCTGCAAAAATTTATTTAAAGTAGGATAAGCGTCAGATAATTTTCATTTTTTTTTAAGCTAAGCTTTCTGAGGCATGTTACACCTTAGTTTGAATGCAGGGAATTTAGGGAATCAATCCTTGGAGTTATGCCACATCACTGGGTAAGAATGCCAGAAAATGTTGTTATGCATTTGATTATCATCTTGGTTTATTTTATATATATATTAGAGGGAGTTATTCACAGCACATTCATTCATCTCTGTATCAGGATAGGAGAGAAGATACTGTGTTGCAGCTATCGCACTTTAGGCGCCATAAAAGAAAAACATCAAAAAAATCTAATGGAAAGACAACCAACTACCCTTTCCACAAGCCTGAGGAAAACCATCCTCCTGGAAAAGACTCAGCAAAGAAAATTTCTAACCTGATTGGGGAAGCTGCAAAATATGCTGGCTCAACAAAATCAAAGAAGGTAAGATCTGCTGATAACCTTACCAACTGGATTTTGACAGTAGCAACAATCATTATATACCATCAGCTTTATTTCTTAGTGGTTATGTCTTTACCCCAAAAGCTTAGGCAGGCTTTATTACACACACATGTGCGTTTGAAAGAGGATCAAATTTGTCATTAGTTTATGCTCGGCACTTTTTAGCATGTGTTCAGTACGTCATTTAAATAACTTCTTTCACTTGAAACTTTGACTCTTTTTTATGATTTACCGGAATTTGAAAGCTTGACTATGTGCCTTTGATACAAACTTTTTACCACTCAAGTGTGAAATCCTCTGAAAAACCATATCTGGCTCCTATTTCTGTAGGATGGTTGGAGGCTACTGAAATAATTACTCCCCTTAGTTGGGCATATTGGTTTCATTAAAAGAACTAGAAGTGATATGGATTTAACTTTTCCTGTGTGGGGATGGCATTATGTTGCTGGTGTTTGTGAATTATGATTTTGAATTGCCATGTCTATTCTATCACACCTCTCAGGATTAGGTCTGGAATTTTTCCAGGGAATGATTGTACCCCATTCTTCTTTTGTGCTTTTATATGAATCTTTTACTCGATGAAAAATCTTTACCTGAAAACCAGTATATTGCATAAGCAATATATTGAAATGGCTTCATATATGAGTGAACCCTCCAAATGTACCTATTCAGTGTTTGATAAATGATGTTTGTCTATTATAATTTGTTGCTGCAGCCATTTCAATATATTCCAACTATAACAAACTACACTCAGCTTTGGTGGCTTCCTAATGTTGTTGTGGCTCATCAAAAAGAAGGGATAGAAGCTGTTCATTTGGCATCCGGCCGCACCCTGTGTAAGGTAAATGTTGGAAACATGGCATTGTGCCATCATGTAGTTTATATGGAAGAACATCTTATAGCTAAGAATGAAATTCAGCTGGTAATTGGCACACTGATCATGTGCCAGTCATCTTCTTGCTGTTAAACCTACCATGTCAGGCATATGTGCTCCTTTTCATTTAGAGATTTGATCTTGAAAACCCTCGAGGCCCACTGCTTATTCATGTAAATATGAAAGTTGAATGTGCTCTTTAACTGATATGATTTCAACTGCTTATTATATTATTTGTTCCAGCAGTTCTAGCAAGTTTGATGAATTTCATTGCTTTCATCAGCTTCATCTTCAAGAAGGTGGCCTTCATGCTGATATCAATGGTGATGGAGTCCTAGATCATGTCCAGGTTTACAATTGTTTCTTTCATCTAAGGCAATCAAAACCATACGAGTGTATTTTCTATTGTCTCTTGGATTATGATATATGCTCCAAATATGCTCTCTCTGAAATACATATTATATGATATGCCCTAAATCTTTTGCTTTTTGTGGAATGCTTTGTTTCTGTGCCATGAAAACATTTCTCAATTGACCCAGACCACAACAATATAGTTTGCTGTGTTGGTAATTGGAAATGAGCTTGCAAAATCCCATCTAGTTTTGTGCTATTCATCATTTTAGGTCCATGGCCAATCTGAAAACTCTTTTTGTTTAACCTTTTCTTTTGTTTATAGATTCAAGGTATGGGGGTGAGTTTAAGGCTTTTTGCATGCAAGAAAACTTGACACAACAGAAAACTCAAACACAGATAAAACAAAGACCTGTTAAAAACTACATTGAAAAAAAAACTGAGGCATTTATTGGGAAAGGTTGGCTGGATTTATGTGTGTTCATTGTAACGGTTGACATTTCCATCCCCTCAGGCTGTTGGAGGAAATGGAGCTGAGCAGACTGTCATTAGTGGATCGATGGAAGTGTTGCAACCATGTTGGGCTGTTGCAACTTCGGGTGTACCAGTGCGAGAGCAACTTTTCAATGCTTCTATATGTCATCATCATTCACCACTCAACTTATTCCAACATGGAGATTTCGGCAGAAATTTTGGTCGGACTGATGTATCTTCTTTAGAGGTGGCAACCCCTATTCTCATCCCAAGAGGTGATGGCCATAGGCATCGCAAGGGGAGTCATGGTGATGTTGTCTTCTTAACTAATCGAGGGGAGGTATGCTTTAATCCAGACCTAGCTTCTTTTTTTAGATATCAGAAGTTGTTCAAGGAGTGCTTGTCCATCACCTTTACTGTAGTATTTGAATGAACACTATTTGGTTTCGGGAGTGAGGAGTTTCCATGCTGTGGTATCAATACATAGTAAACAAATTCTCGTCTTTGCCCTGTTATTGCAATAAGAAGATTGAGAAATGTACCTTTTTCTTTCAGGTGACATCATACTCCCCTGGCCTGCATGGTCACGATGCTGTTTGGCAATGGCAAATATCGACAGGTGCTACATGGTCAAATCTTCCTTCTCCATCGGGGATGATGGAAGGTGGTATGGTGGTCCCCACATTGAAGGCATTTTCTTTGCGTGCACGTGACAACCAACAAATGATCCTCGCAGCTGGTGATCAAGAGGCTTCAGTTATATCTCCTGGAGGAAGTATTCAGACGTCGGTTGATCTTCCTGCACCACCCACCCATGCTCTGATCTGCGAGGATTTCTCAAATGATGGACTTACTGACCTAATTGTTGTGACATCAAATGGGGTGTATGGCTTTGTCCAGACTAGGTCACCAGGTGCCCTCTTCTTCAGCACACTGGTTGGTTGCCTTCTAATTGTAATGGGAGTTATTTTTGTCACACAACACTTGAACTCCATAAAGGAGAAACCACGCGCCTCATCTGCTGCTCGATGATAACAGCCCTCGATGAAAACAGCGTTTTATACTTGTGGCTACCAACGGTCACAGGCCTTGAAAGAAAAAAAATTGCATCAAAGCACTGTTGTTGGACAGTCCTTGTAATCTGCGTAACAGGCAACTGGTCAAACAATTGCAAGGCGAAGTATCCAAAGGTTTGATGGAGTTCTCTGGAATGATACTCGTCACCTGAATATCCCCCTGCTCCTACTGTAAAATGTGTACTGTAAACATAGGGGGGATTCCTCTGAGCGGAGCCTGACATGGTTTTTAGGAAATATTGTATTAGCTTGTAACAAAAGCAAATATTCATGTTTGTTGCAGACGTTAAAACCTTTACTAGTTATTGTCAGAAGCCTTGGCTGTCAGCAAGCTACAGTGAAATCTGACGAGGAAGGAGAATTACATATTGGTGATGGATTGTCACCCTATTTTTTTCCCAATAGAAGCTGCCCTTGAAGTTGAGTGGCGTAAATGGAGTTTTATATGCGTTTTCTTTTCTGTTTTCCCGAGGTCACAAGAGGTTGAAATTCAAAACCTCCCGGGACTTGGGCTCTATATAACTTCTACTTTTTCCCGCAAATGTCAATTCTTCATGGAAAGACCGGCGCTGCAGTCCTGATCTCTGTATTGAGGTCCATGTCCGAGATACCGGAATAGCCGTGGCTCTTGAGAGAGCAAGAGGTTTTTTTCGTGTGCAGAAAACACATTTTCATCTCTCTCGATGCCCGTTAAGAAAGCAAAAATTGCTCTTATTTCAAACTGAAAAGCATCGAGCCAAGAAGCGCTTACTAGTGGTTTCTTGGAGCCGTTAGGAATCATTAGTAAAGGTATACTGAACTGAGGTGAGCCGGATTTACAGGTAAAGAACACCCCCTATACTTAATAAAAACCTACAAGGACGACGACACAGGACCCTTCTTTGAACTGTTAAGAACTCGAAGACGACCATTATAATCTGTACAGTTACAAGTCGGCCTTAATGGAGATGGTGACAAGGGCCTCGATTTGTGTAGTACTGGGCCAACTGGTCTGTCAAATGATTGCCCGCGACGCATAGATTGAGAGAGGATTCATATTTCATCTCTTCAACAATCAAATGAAAACTAGGCAGCAGACAAGAGAGCATCAACAACACGAACGTGCTTCTTTGATGTGTATTGTTCCCTCTTTGGCTGGCAGTTTCATGGGAAGATTGAATCTACAAATATTCCTCTGTTTTTTCTTTTTTCTTTTGATTATTATTATTATTATTATTTGCCTTTCGACACTGCTTTACCGGCCTCAAATCCTACCCTTTTTCCTTGCTTTGTTAGGGATCGCCACTAGCTGAAAACCCACTTTAGTCGTAATTAAAAGAAGCTTATTCTATCCTCCGTGAGCTCTTTAAGGCCTTCAAACAATGGGTTCTTAACCAGTAAGTACAGCCAAGACAGTTATACGCAAGATGGATGAGACCATCAATTGGTGCTAGACGCTTTAAAAAGTTGGGAGCACTATTTGCGAGAAGAAAAGGGTTTCATAGTGGCTTAACGAGCATATAATAATAATAATTATTATTATTATAATTATAACAACAACAATATAAAATATTATGCGACGAAAAAAGAGAATGGATGTAAAAAAGTATGATGTTGCCATATTACTATTTTGGGCGGTGCATCACTTTCACCAAGAGGGTGTATTGGATGGTTTTTATGCTTTGCTCGTCCAATCGAGGCGACCTGAAAGTTCCATCGGTGACAAGTCCTCCCCATTTCCCCAAGATCACAGCTATATGTCCTCCTCTAATTATGTTGGGAGTTAGCAACACACTTGACTGCAATTAGTGTCTTAATAATAATTGATTATATGTTTTAAAAGTATTTTAAAAAAATTTAATTTTTTTTAATTTTTTATCTTAAATTAATTTTTTTCTTTATGTTTTGTATACTTTCGATGTAAAAATAAGTTTTTTAAAAATAAAAAATATTATTTTAATATATTTTCAAATAAAAAAACTCGTTCGGAATAGCCCGAGTTATGCAATGCCACGTGCCGGTTTCTAGACTGCAACTATAAGGCTGTAACAATCATCTCCACGTTGCTCCCTTGTCATGAAAACGATGTACAATTCCACTTAGGACTATAATAACCAATCCATGGACGTTTAGCTTTAGCTCTGTAAAATCCTGTCAAGTAAAGTATGTAAGAAGAATAAAGACACGGTAGAGTCCTTTTAATTTGTCAATACATTGTGTACTTGTGAGTTATTATTATTATTATTATTATACAAAAGAAAGAAAGATTCAACGTTGAGATTTTATCATAAAGGGCAAAAAAAGAGAGAGATTTTATGAAGAAAAGCAGACATGTCCTCCTGCCCGTTAAGCCATGAACTTACTAGCTATTTGACTATTAATATCACTGCTCCGCAAGAGTTCAGACAATATAGAGTTGATTCCAAGTCCCAGGGAAAGGGAGAAACATAAACTAACAAGACTTGAGCAGTTGAAGTGTTGAACCAGCCGAGGTGTGTGTTGTTACGTGTCTTTCATTACAAGAATTGATCAGGAAAAACTAGAGTTAACTCTCAAACATTAATTTAGATCCAATCTAGAATTGAGTTTGGGAGAGCATAAAAAACAAGAAAATCACATGGAATTATAAATCAACTTAAATTGATGAAGATCATCAAGTAATAAAATTAAATTGCAAGTATTTCTAAGAGAAATTAACCCCATATGATCATATTGATATGATGAAGACTTCTTGCATGGTTGCCAGCTGAGTTCGAGTCAACTAAGATTGCAATGTTCATGAATGAGTTTGCTAATTTGACGACTCAATCAATCAAAAAGATTAAGGATTTGGGATTTGGACATGACTTTTGATCCATCGGTCGATAGCCGATCGAATATAAAGCACAGTCACGTCCACATCACTATAATTACTCCATAATAGTGCCAGAGAAAGTGAATTAGGCACAAGGATGAATAAGTCAATGATCCTATTTCATTATTTACTGCCTAGAGTGGGGATAAGTTAAAAAGAATTAAAAAGCACCATATATGATGAGACCAGTCATTATATACAACTGTGTCGAGATACCGAGGTTTGATTTGTTTTTCTTTAAGATTTGAATTGTTTTTTTTTAATTTTTTAATATATTTTAGATCATTTAATATATCGATATTAAAAATAAAAAAATTACGTTTACATATAATTTTTATCATATTTTTAAACATTCCCTCGGAAGCCATGAAAAAAAAATCTGGGCAGGTAGCTAGCTTGTTGAAGCGACTGCGGAACAAAACGTGAAGCGGTCTGTTCAAAAGAGAGATCGAAACTTTCCAGAGAAGTTGCTCGAACTGGTTATTGGCTATTGGCTATATTGCATGGTAGTCTTACTAGAGAACTCCAATATCTGAAATCATATATATATATAAATATTCAACTGAATTGTAACTCATCATGAGCTGATCAAGTGCCCTACCTCAACAACATCTCCTTCGATCCTCACAGCAAAGACAAGGAAAGAACCTTTGATTTTATGGTGCCTTCTTGATCACATGACTGTGGCTATGTGTGTAGCCATCCACCTAAAAATTTGGACTTCGAGACGGAAACCGAAAAGTCAAGTTAGGCGCTGATCCAACACATCTTTGGGGTCAAAGACTAACCCACAAAGATGACTATGAAACTGCTTCCCGTAAAGGCAGCAAACATTTCTTTGTCGCCGCCGGTGGGTAGTATTTTAGCTTGTAGAGTCGTCATTATCAATACGTGGAGTGACAACTCTCTCCCACCTAATTATATCTTGAAGGGTAAATTATAGTATCTTCTCATGATATTATTCAAATATTTGAAGGTTTGACATGAACTTAATCATATTTAGAAAAATACTAACCATATAATCCCTTTTTTACATCTAGCTAGGTTAATGCAATAAAATCTTGATTTAAGGCGTCAAAGATTGTAATATGTCGAGTACAAAAATCATGAATTTGAAGCTTTCAGTATTCTAAAAAAAATATGATCATTTATGTTCCAAATTTTTACTTTTAGTTGATTTTGAAAAAAAAAATATTATCTATAATTCACAATACTCTAGAGAAATTCTAAGGGTTTGGCTTGGTGGTTAAAAAGGCATACTTCCTTCCTCAACTTTCTAAGTTCAAAACTTAAGACTAAGCATCCAAGAGAATTTATTAAATCGCTTTGAAATGAAATCATATTGTGAGGGAATTTAATTTTGATGAACATGTAAACTGATCTAAAAATATCATTTATCGTTGAAAAAAATTATGATTTTGAATATAATCAAGTTATATTTTAAGATTTTACCTCTTCTTTTTTCAACTCATTTAGATTTAGATCTAATTGATTTTTTCTAGCTTAGCTCAACTATCCTACCTAATCGAGTCATTCACTTTTATGATATTGAACTAAAAGAACAATGAAAACATAATTAAATAGACTCATCGAGAAAAGGAGAGAGAGATTTGAACCCTTGATAGTTCGCAAGGAACTAAACCAATTTTCATAGCCAAAGCTATCAACCACTAGGTTATTTTTTTAAAAAATAAGTTATATTTTACTTTTAGTTTTATGATAGAATACCATTATAAATTCATTGTTTTGTAGTTGACATATTCATAGAAAATTCCTTCATTTATTTTTCGATGAATTATTGAAAAGAAAACAAACTTTATCAAAATTCAAGTTCAAAATCTAATAAATCAAATAATAATGATGAAATAAAACTCTTCAAATTAACAAGTTTTTGATTCTCATGCTGAAAAAATTAGATAGTAAATTCGCTAACTATATATATACGGATATTGATATAATTGGATATTGTTTATGTTTATAGATCATTAAGCATTTCCCAAGAATTCAATTCAAAATAATGTAAATTAATACAATAAGAACCAAATTAAGCGAAAAAGTAAAAATGGAATAGTAAACAATCCCAAAAGAGTATCTTTCTGATGAAGTGGATAAAGTCACGGGCGACATTACATGGTGTCTGTCGCGAGTCTCCTTTGACTAATAATCAAAGTAAGCATCACATAAGTGAAGGCAATGCCCCCCCCCCACGGACGATATATAAGTAGGCCATCATAGGCCATTAATTAGTAAATTAGGCATAAAATTGAAAAAATGATGTCCTAATTAATTACATCTCTGGCTTCACACACAGCAGTGGGGGCTCACTTCTCGAAAGCTAACAAATATTGTCGACAGGCTCACGAGAGACATCAGCATATGGTTAATTTGTTGATTAAATTAATTAATTAGTTAATTAATTATTCATTAATATTGTTAACTCTTTTGTTTTTATACTTTTGAACCACTTATGGGAAATTGGGAATTGAAATCAGTAAACGCTAGGTTGAGGGAGAGGAGCAGTATGCGATTAACTATGATTTATTGTCGAGTCGTCGGGGATTATGTATTGTTTTTCTAAAGCATCATGATCTCTAGGCAAGCTTTCGTGTGTAAAACTAAGTGTTTTATTTATTTATTTAAGTTTTAAACAATCCATCTAAATCATATACGATGCATTAATTCTAGGTAAATTTCTTTTCACAATCTCTTGAAAATTCAAAATTCAAATAAATTGTAAAGAGCAAACTCACTTATTATTGCATTAAGAATCTATTTTATATTATTAGAACAGCACTTAAAAATATATTTTAACATTAACACATCAAAATATCTAAAAACATCAAAAATAAATTAATTTAAAATAAAAAATAAAATAAAAATTATATTTTATCATAAATACTTTTAAAATACAAAAAATAAATAAATAAACGGGCTCTAATTAATCACTGGTACCTTTTCCATTGTTAAGATTCTAAGAGGTGATTTGAAGTACGTACTGCCTCCTGGCTAATATATATATATATAAAGAGGAATGTGAACATATTATTATTTCTGAGCCAACTAATCAAGTGATCAAATTTGATCGAAGAGAGTAAATTAAATCAAATTCAAACCATAAAGGCCATTAGTTTAAACTCGTATACAATTAATATAGTCCAGTGCTCCAGTGTATTCGAATCCAATTGCAGTAATGAAATCTGTATTTGGTTGGGAAACTATTTCCCTGTCCTCTAGTTCGTGGATGATTATGGAACAGAAAATTCGACCATTTTTCTCATGTTCTAAAAGCAGAGCTAACTAAAATGGAAGGCCGGCCACCGAATGGTGCCTTCCGAATACACATGTATGCTTGTAGGCTAAATCCCACAAATTTTCATAAGATATCCAAGTAGATCATAGATAATGAAAATCTTGTAAAGCTATTAAATTTTCTGGTTGTTTCTTCTTCCCGAGGCTATCTCTTGTTAGTTTCATGCATGAAGACTAACTTCCTACGTTTATAATCACATCAGGCTCTATAGAAATCATCTGCATCAAAATTAAAGTATTTATAAAAACAATATTTTCTGACAACCTATGCATGGATTCAAAACCAAAAAAGAAAAAAGGGAATCAAGAATGTTAGTTGAGTTAATTACAAGTTGATTGACAATAATATGTCAATTAAGCTATATGATGGGCTGGTTATATAAGGCGTGACCTCACTTTTCTTTTTATTATTATAATTTTTTTTTTTGTTTTTAAACTTTGATGAAAGCAGCATACCCCCGCAGTCAAGACAAACATAATAGCTCGAATTCCGTCAAGGAAATGGAGAATGGGACCAAACCCTAATTCAGCAAGGGTCCCACGAGAACAAAATTGTCAAGATAAAACGAGGAATGGTGGGGCAATACAAGAATGCATGCGAGCTGATTCGCCTCCTAAGAGATGTGATCAGAGAGTATGTGGATTTCCTTGTCATCTTAGAATCCCTACAGACCAAACTCCTCCAGTCCAGTTCAGTAATTCCACTCCACTCCACTCCACTGTATGGAAATCAATGGAAGGAATGTTATTTTTGGGTTTCGTTTCGATAGCTAGCTATGAAGGAGGAAACCAAATCTTTTGGGCATATTTTCCACTGCTCCACATATCACATGCTCCCTAGCTAGCTTGTTACCATCAACAACAGTTATTGTTTTGACAATGACTTTCAAGCCTTCATGACAAGAAAGAATACCTCCACGAAATTCCTTTCTTTTTCTTTTTCCTTTCCTTTTTTTGTTTTTCTCTTTAGTTAATTCTAAAGTAAAAACTAACAAGAGTTGCTTCAACCAGTGGAAAAGAAATTTAATTCTCGGAGGGATACTGGTTTTGAATTTACAGCCACTGAGAATACGGGACACAGTCCAAAACATGCAAGCATAAACTGTTATATATATATATATATATATATATATAAACACTTCTTGACACGACTCACTATACATTTCTGGACACCATTCACATGTGGATAATTACTCTCGAGAGTTAAATCGTAGGAAAAAATATGTCAACTCAAAGTCTCAATCGATCACACACTTGTATATCAATTGAAAGATTAAAGTAATTTGATTCAAACTATAAATATCTTATTCTCCTAATTGATTCCTTAAGCTCTCTTGCTGAGATGAGCTGTGACCCTAAAAGAGTTAGTTGACGTTGGGATCTGTGGCTTTCAGCTGGCCTTGAAGGTTTGCCTTGCCCTAATTCACCCTACTACTATAGTACTAGCCTGAGTAGCTAAATGGACATGAATAGTATTGAATGTTTCCCGTGTATTAGTATTTAATTTTAGTAACACTACCACCTATTTGTCTAATTGTAATAGAATAAACTAGATTTATAGGCACATATCTTTTTTATCGGTAAAATAAACATATGCCTACAGTAAAAACAAAATTAAAAAATAGGACTCTACGTATAGACCCAATCAACAAAAAAAAAATCCTAAAAAAGCAAGTCAACTTACATTAATTCGTAAAACCCGTAGATGAACAGAAAGAAAATTCAAGAAAATCAAAGTTTAATATCATAAAAACCTTAGCCTTTAAGGTTGAAAAAATAATAATCAATAATCGATACAATATTAAAGCATAAAATAAAATAAAAATTAAAAAATTTATCAAAGTAAATCCAACAAAAAAACGACAAATAAAAAGACCTAAGACAACCCAGATTATTTTGAAAATTCACAAAAAATTATATAGAAGACAGATAAAAAAAATAAAGCCTAATTGTAATTGATATTAATGTTGAGTGATGAAATTGAAAAAATATCATCTTTAAAAAGGAAAAATAAATAAATCAAGAAAACACGAATGAATCTTCTAATTTTAGACTAAGATTTCAAATTTACAACCCATTAAATTCTAGACCTAGGATGAATCAAAAAGCTCAATTCCAACCAATTTAATGTTGATTAGCCAAAGTAAATCCAACAAAGAACAACAAATAAAAAGACTCGAGAAAACCCGGGTTACTATCAAAATCAGTGAAAAATCCCACAAAAAGCAAATAAATAAAAATAACAGAGTCTAGCCTCCAATTGAATCTTAAAAAACATGAGCTTCAAGAAAGAAAAAAAATAGAAGAGGCAAATTCAAGCGAACCTCCTAAACCTGAGTTAATTTTAAAAACTAGAAACCCATGAAATCACATACTCGAACTCGATCAAGAAGTTCAATTCCCAATTAATCTAATATTAAAAGACAAGATCAGAAAAAAATATCAATTTAAAAAATTTATCAAAGAAAAAAGAATTAAAATAGTAATAAAAGAACGAGGATTAAATTTGACAAGGAAAAAAACTTAGGGAGGATGAATTTTTTTAAAAAATAAATTTAAAAATCTATCTCAAATAATCCTTCCTCCTTGTTTAGGTTTTTTTTTTAACTAGTTTGTATGTCCAAGCTATGTTACCATGGTTTTTAAACATAAAAAAAATAAAATTAAGTCTTAGGAAATTCTCTGTCATTATTATTAAACCTGAAAATATAGTCTTTTGAATTTTTTTCCATCGAGATAAATTTTTTTATTAACATATCTCTTATTTATTTTAGCAAATGCAATGTCTTTAACTATAATAATTGTTCATCTTAAAACAAAAACATTTTATGATTGTTAAAAAAAATTATAAAAAATATCAAAATAGTATGTTCACATTTTAAGTGTAATTGCAAACTAAAAAAAATCATAAATGTAATAAATTCATTTTCAAAATCTATTTAAAGATTTTAAGAATAAAAAAATAATTTGAATCGATTTTTCATAAAAAAATTATTATTAGTATTATTATTTTCATATTAGATAGATAATAATTAAAAAAATAATTATTAAAATTCAAATAAAAATTTATAATAATAGTTTTTAGAATCATTTCAAAAACTTATAAGAGTATTTAATAAACACGTCCAAGCTGAAAATTAAATGAATTTGTAATTATTTTTTGAGTATCAAAGAAAAAAAAAAGGGTTGGCCTAACACGTGACCTTGAATTATTATTTTTATTAATAAAAAGTAAATGATATATCATTTGTTTTAAAAAAAAAAAACACACCAACAATAGATTATCTGCTTAGAAATAAAGTTATTGTCGCTTGAACCAACGACCTCGTGGAACGGACTCGCATGCTAGCCAATTAAACTACGACAATAAATAGTTATAAAATAATTAAAAGTATATTTAGATGTTTCTCACAATAAAAGTACAATAAAAAAAACCTCCAGCTATTTTAACATGTTTAGGTAATCGACTCCGAGGAACACATCTATCCGCCCCTCTGATTCAGAGTCTGTAACACCAGTGTGTAAAGTTTATCCTAGGAGAAGTAGATCTGTGGTACGTGCTTTTTTAATTTTTTTTAGTTTAAAATAATATTTTATATTTTTAAATTATTTTAATATATTAATTTTAAAAAATAAAAATATTATTTTAATTTATTTTCAAATAAAAAAAGGTTCAAGAAAGCAGGCGTTGCAGAGCAGCCGGCAGCAAACCACCATCCAGCGGGAACAAACACAGGGCTCGAGAAGGAGGCAGAGATATACAATTATTGGGACTCGCACAAATCATAATTTCATTTTCTCTCTTTTCCATACCACCTTCTTTCTTCAACTCCAAAAGCTCTTCCTTAAAGCGCGTGGCAGAGAGGAGAGAACCTTCACCTACAGAAATGTCCCAGCCGTTCTGTCAGCTTGTCTACGTAAAAAAAGAAAAGAAATAATAGTGATGGCTAGTAGAATGCGAGGTAGAATTCTATGGAGTTCTTTTGGTTTTTAACAAGATAAAAAAAAAATTAATGAATATCATATTTCAAAAATTAAGGAAAAGCTAAATTGTGTATATATAATCAAATAAATTAAGACTTATATATGTTAATAAATAAAAAAATCATTAATGATAACAAAAAATAAAACTAAAAAAATTAAAAGACAAGTATAGATTAAAATATTTAATGTTGCAAAAAACAAACATTTAGATGGTTGTATTTGCCGAATTTATTTATTAAAATTATTTTTTTATTTAATTAAACGATAATAAAAATAGACACGCACATTAAATTGATTGAGAAAATAACTCGTCAAACCTGTGATCCGAGCTATAGATTCAATCGACTTCAATAATTTTCTCTCATAAATTTATATTTAACTTGAATATATTAAAAAAAACACAAAAGAAAGACAAGAAAGAGCTCAGGTTTGCAAGCCTATGGCTCTGCGCGTCTAGGCCATTGTAATGAAGAGTTGAGGTATATAGGTGGCCTTCAAGCTTAGGCTTGCGGGCGTGGGCTCGGTTTTATTTTCATTTTTAAAGGGGGTGAACGACTTTTTTTCCATCCTTATTTTTTTTGGAAAAAAATAAGAAGGGGACACGTCACCGGCCAAGGCAAACGACATGTTGTCTGCATGTCTAAATGGTGGCTGGAAAATTAAGGCAGCGTTTTTTCCTATAAGAAACCTCAATTTTTAAGTCATTCCAACCCAAAATGCCTAAGAAATCAAAGGTAATTGGCTTTTAATTAGGATCAAATTGCCTAAAATAAAACTTGTGAGTGTGAACAATAAATCCACAGTATTTTATGAGTGTTTGAACAATGACTATTTATAGGGAAAAAAAACTCACACATTTTAGTGTTCTCTACAATAGATATTTTCAATGAATTGGATTTTGCTGATGTATATATGACATGACTCAGTGCATATTTCACCATCATTCTACCTAGCTAGTTATGTCAAGAATAGTTGACATTCTTCTAATTCTACAATTGTATAATTAAGTGAACTATATAATGTATAAGAAAAAAACTAAAGGAGTTCATGAAAACGTTGTATATGCACTTTGTGGAATCTAATAGTGTTTTTCGTTCTAAATCTCCTTTTCTTATAGGTTATCTCATGCGTTTTTTTACTCTCATCTCTTTTATTTTTCTTAACTCTTGTAGCTTGAAAAACATGGATGAATGTCCACCACATTTATTTTTTTCAACCTTTTCTCTTCTCTCTCATGCCCTTTATTTTTTCTTTTTAGAGAGCACAAACTCATGGTGAATGAAAAAAATACATCAAGCCCTAAGCTCTTTTAGATTAAGGAATAAGAGTTAGGGAAACACTTAATGGACAAATCAGTGTTCATTGACCATTATCTTGAGTCAGAGGTTGATCTTGAACAATTGAGGCTTAATAGGTCAATTTGTTTCCTATGGCATTGAAAGATTAATTTTGTTTTTTGATTGGTTGATTTTTTATGTTGAAGAATCTGTTTCTTAATAAGGGATTTTTAGGTCTTTATCATTTTCAATGAATCATCAATTCTTCAGCTGAATGAAATAAATAAAAAAAACTAGAAGAAATTAGCTGACAAAATCAAACCCTAACTTTCTCCCTAATTTCTTCACCTGGCAGCCCAACATTTGTTAATTAGCAAATAGTTGTCTGCAACTTTTTCAAATTTGACTTTTCGATCTTGAATTTCTAATGTTGTGTGTTTGTCGATCCCGTAGTTGTAAATCGTACACACATAATCCTAAAATTTTATTTTTATCATGATTCAATCTATTAGTATTTAGAGCTAAAAGAGAAAGTCATAAAAAAAAGCTCTAATCTTCTTGAAAGTTATGACATAATTTGATAATTATTTAACTATTTTTTTAATAAATTTATTGAATATAATTTTATTCTAAAATTAAAAAAAAAAGATAGGTGAAAAAAAAAATTTAGGGCTATTTAACAAAAAAAAAACCAAGTGCACCTGGACCTAGAAGGATGACCCCACTTGCATGGCCTAAAAATCAAGCAAGTGCGCATAGGCCTAAAAAGCCACCACCACATGCTTGGCTTTTTTTTTTTCAAAAAAAATGGATAAGTGACATGTTGTTCTCCCTAATTATTTTTCAAAATATAATGGATGAGACATCATTCGTGAGGCAAATGGTTCAAGTTTTGAGACCCTATAAATTTAAATTCCAACTTGTTTTAACCTAAAAATATATTAAAAAAAAATCATAAAAACCTCTATATAGTCATTTCCTAGCTTAAAACATCATTTAAGTAGTTAAAAAAACCATGAACCAAACCATATCAAAATAAAATCTAGGGTTCCATTCTACATTTCCAGCATATTTGAATGGAAAATCACCTTTATTGAACTTTTTTTTTAAACAAACTCATTGACACCAAGATTATTTTTTTTTTTTGCTGAAATATTGTGAGTCAAACACTTTCTCTTTTCTCATCATTTATCAATGAATTGTTCTCTTATCTTTCAACATCCATGGACTAAAACATGTAAAAAATGGAATTTGGTATTGAAACATGAAAACATAAAACAATAAGGACTATATATATATATATATATATATATAAGTTGAAACTTCAAGGACCAAAGCAAAGTTTTCCCTTTTTATTAGTAAAAATGAAAGGAAATCCTTTTTCATGTTAAATTTGGTCGTTGTTCCTCCAAACTTTTTGAACTACGACCTAAAATTTTATTTTTGTAACATCAACTTTTAATTTAATATAAGATATTTTGACACTTAGCATATGTGAGAGCATGGAAAGTGAAAAAAAAAAAAAGAAGAAAAGATCAACACATAAAACCATGCTAATATATATTAGAATGATGAAATTCAAAAGAAATAAGGTTAGATAACTAAAAAAAAAAAAAAACACTATAGAAATTAGCAATGCAAACCACAATGATATTTTTTTTATGAACATACGTGGAGGATAATAAGATGGGTCTTTAATTTAATATTAGAATATTCTTTGATACATTGCATATGTGGGAGCAAAGACATTACCAAATACCCTGCATCACATTACTAAACATATAAATTTAGATGGAATGGACATCACAAAAAATATATTTGGGCCTAGACTTGAATTATCATTAGTGGAATTACAAGCATGAAATTATCACCTAAAACATTAAAAGAAATTGGGGAATCTAATTATGCATTGACTTTTTTTTCTTTTCATTTTTAAACTGTTATTTTCTTTTCAATTACATTTTTTTATGACCTAATTAGATGAAATTAGGATTGGAATTATGGTAAAAATACAAAATGAAAAGATAAAACACTAAAAAGTAAAAAACAAAAGAAAATTTATGGCTAACCCCAAATTCACAATAATTTTTATTTTGGTATAAAAAATTATTTTTGTTATTTTTTAACCCTAGATTAGAGAGAGGAGATAGAAACTCATAAAAAATGGCAAACGATAGAGAAAGTTGTTGTCACCATTATAGTAACTAAAATAGACAAGTTTGGTGTCAAAGGGTTCTATTCAATAAGAAAAGTCCGATGATGGTGGTTATTTGGCCTTTATCTTGCCTGAAAAGGGGTGTTTTGAGTTGAGAGAATAGTTTATTGATGTTTCCACAATGTTTAATAGGACTTGTATGTTAAGACAGGATAAAAAATGGAATCTTGAAACCAAAAACATCTTAACTTGATTTTTAGCCATCCATTTATGGCCAGAATCTTGGATGGCAGACGATGCGTTGTCTGTCTTTATTTTATTATTAAAAAATAGAAGGTATGAAAGACATGTCATAACCTAGAATTTGACCATTTAATCTACACACCTGATTTGATGGTAATTATAACCTATAATTGTTATATGTGGTCATTTATATTTGCTCCAACTAATATGTCTGAAATTAGGTTTTTTTTTTTTTTTGTTATTAATGATGGTAACTGCATCAACTTGTATGCACTTTGACTAATCTCACGGGTCCTGAAATTAAACACCATGTAAGCCTTAAGTGGCCCTGAGATTTGTGAAACTCAAATCAATAACCTCTAAAAAGCAAATCTAGAATTTGACCAATTAATCTATACCCGTTGTATTTTAGTCAATTATTTTCCCTTGCCTGGATACGATGATACGAGCTGGGATATCCTAAATGCACAAATGCCATGGAACAGACTGACGGCAAACAGCCCAAAAGATGATCGTTAATTATTTTGCATTACTGTAATATCAACAAGGATAATCCAAATTTCCAAGTCGTTGATAGCTAATTAAAGAGTCCAGCATTATCACAAATCCTCCCGCAATCTAAGGTGAATCTGTCAAGCTGTTGATGATGTGCTCCCGATTAATCTATCTTTTTATCATTTATCTGTAAGAAATGTTCCACAATGTTTAATAGGACTTTTATTTTAAGACAGGATAAAAAATGAAATCTTGAAACCAAAAACATCTTAACTTGATTTTCAGCCATCCATTTATGGCCAGAATCTTGGATGGCAGACGATGCGTTGTCTGCCCTTATTTTATTATTAAAAAATAGAAGATACGGAAGACATGTCATCTGTCTCTTGTAAAAAAAAAAAAAACAAGGCCAAACACGTGGGCGTGGCCTTACAGACCCGAACTCACTTGACCTTTTTTTGTTTGGGCCAGACACTTAGTATAACCTATTTCTTTTTATCTTTTTGCAATTTAGAAAATTATTTAACATGATAATTCACACACCCTTTAATTTTAACGTGGTTCTACAATAATATTATAGTTTTCATTCAAATATTAATAAATATCTTTTTCAACTATTATATAGATAATTTGAAAAAAAGATAGTACTAACAAATTGCTCATGAATATATTTTATTGGAATCAACAAATTTATTATTATTATTATTTATTAATATATATAATTTTTAATTTTTTTTATTGAATATTATTTTCAGTTTGTAGTTAAATTATTTTTTATGGTAGAAAAAATGTTAACAATGCTCACACCTTTTGTCGTTTTTTGTGTTGAATCAAAAAATGCTCTATTCCACAACATAGCGTAAGGAATCAAACTAGTAGGACATAAGAGAATAAATATATAGATTTATAACATTACAAATCAGATTATCACCAATATTCTTATTCAAAATCTACCCTCAATGATCAAGGTTTGCATTCTTAGAGTCGGTTTGATACCTTATTTTTTTTTATTACTCTGTTTTTAAAAAAGTATTAAAATATTTCATTGTGATTTTAAAAATTAGATATTAAATTGTAAGAATTAAGAGTGATTTTTTTTAAAATAATTTAAAAGTATATTAGTTTTCACTTTAAAAATATGGGAAGTGGTGTTTTTTAAGATGGAAAGCTACGCATTTTATTTTTAAAAAATATTAAATTTAAATATTAGAAATTAACTAAATTCAATCGTTTTTGTATTATACATAATAATTAAATAATGTTTAATTACATAGATAATAACCTTGAATAATTTAAAACTAATTAATCTCATTTATTTTATTTTGAATATATTAGATCCCATCTCGTATGGATCTTAATTAAATTATTTAGTAATTTTTCTTACTAAAAATATTATGCAATATTTTGATTGTTGTTTTTTTATATATACTTGTTAAGTTTTTTATTTATTATATTTGTTAATTGAGGATTTAATTAGATTGTTTAGAGCAATGAATATAAAGAATAATTAAAGTAGGTGACGTAGGCAGAGGCACAACAAGACAATAGCAAGCACATAAAAACAAAAGATGAATTCAAAGAACCATAAACTCTTATTTTGTTTCTGAAATAGAGACATGACCAAGTCTGCGAGGTTTACAATACTGACTTAGACTAAAAAACAAAATCAAGATAGTAACACATAAAAAAAAATTAATATAAATTCTGAAATAAACAATAATTCAAAAAACAACTAGGAAAATTAGCAAAATTAGTCAACACAACAACTTTTGTATCTAATTAATAATCTAACAATCTAATGAGTGATGCAATGATTTTTAATAAAAAAATAACCTTATAAACTTAAGTATAATCTAACAGTTAAATTTTATATTATAATAATTTTAAATCGTTATCTTGATTTAACATGACTGAATCTTTTATTGGTCTAATAAACTTGTATCATTGACCCATAAAAACATAAAAACATATGATAGACTTTTTACATATATGTTCTATTTAGAACTCACAAGCTTGACTACATCAACATGTGATTAAGTAATAAAATGGTGCAATTATATATAGCTAGCATTTATATTTCTTTGAAAACATTACTAAAAACATCATAAAGTTAGCTAGAGTGTGTCAACATTTTGTATACCAATTTTTCATATATTGTATTTTATATCTTATTGGTTATATAATTAATTTCAATCTATATTTTATATCTCAATTACATTTATTGTCATTAGTTGCCGATAAAAAAATGTTAAAAATATCATACATTTGCCATTTAACATGTGTTATAATTTTTTTTTCCCTCTCATTTTACCGTTTTAACTGGAATTGTCATGCCAACCCAATTTGCCGAAGTCAGCTGCAAATTCAAAGGTATCTCTTGCCACCTTCAGTAGTCATGCAGTGTACCATCAACATGCACAAATCTGCAGGTTCAGCTATCAACATGAATTGGCCAACCGCTGAGAAGCAAATTGAACAAACCACACTCAAGTTTCCATTGAGAATAGCAACAGGCGCGATGACAACTTTCTTATATCCCACGCCCGAAAAGTCTTATCCTGATTCCCCGTGGCAAAAACACGTCCATATGGGCGCCATGCTGATGCAAAAGAATAATGTAGGTGACTTCCTCAGTGGAAACAGTGCAACAACATTGACATGATTATATATGATTTAAGAATGGCGGCAACAATATATGGTGTCTCAATTGATGCCTAGAATTACAAAAATCCAGTCTAGAGAAACCATTGCCAAACCCTTAAATGTATCACATAGAAGGCAGGGATAATTGCTTCCAAATTGCCATCTTCAGAAACTTGTACTGCGATTTACACATTGCAAGATGATACAGCCAATGAGCTTGCCGGACGATTTTCCTCTGGCCATGTTGCAGAGCCCTCAGGCAAAGAGAGAGAGAAAAATCCGTGGTTTAGAGAGAGATTATCAGGGGAAGAAAATGGTAATTTGCATTGTGAACTCTCAACCAACTCAGATAGCAGCAACACGCTTTTTTCACTACAATGCCCATGTCGAACCAATCTGCTTCCCCTTCCCAGGACATTATGAGAAGTTGGATTGGGCTCGGTGTATTTTAGTATACGGTGGAGAAAGAGTTGAATGCAATGCCTAGTTTAGGAAATTGTCATTATGTCTGTATTTGTATTGTTCGATAAAATGTAAGAGAGAAGAGTTGTTATCCAATTACAAGGGTATTGTGATGGTTATTAATATACATGGGATACTTTCATCTTTTTATTTTTCTATAAATCTATGTCGATTGAAGATCCAAAATGTTAAATGTAATTTATGAAAACTAATAAACAAAATATTCCAACACTCAAGCTAGGGACATTTTTGATAATTTTTTCTTTTCTTTTTTCTTGTTCAAAGTTATTATAATTTACTTTGATAGTTGTGGTTTCAAGAATTTCCAACACATTATTTCAACTGAAAGTTATTTAAATTTGAAATTTATACAAGTTTATCATTATTTGTACTTAATATTTATTTAATTAATTAGAATGAGGATGATGTAATTTAAGCTCCTGATTTTAATACCTTATTAAATAATTATCTCAACATAAAAATTTAAATGATTAGACGAGATTATAAAAAATAAATTATATTATTAAGTTGTTAAGAAAAAACAATAACATTAAAGATTGAGAATAATTAAAAGCATATTTTATGTCTACTTTATTTTTTTTCTCTAGTCACCAGAGCTGAGCTGTTTTTGGTGATTGAAATATAAAAATACCAAAAAACCTCGATTCCAACCATTATTTCATTAAAAACATAAAATAAAAATCCCATAAACCTCCTTACTCTCATTTTTAATAACAAAACACATTGCTTAAAATTAAATTTAAAATCAAATCAAATTAAAAACAAGCTTGAAAAAACTTCAACTCGAGATCAGGAAAACATATATACAAATTGTGTTTTAAATTCATTAATATGAACAACTTATTTAAAACTTAATTATAAGAGATTTTATGTCTAAAACAAGTTTAAAAAAAAACACTTGTATTATTAAAACATAATAATTTTTGGTCTATCTATGGATACTCAAGCGTGGAACAAGTGATGCATACTGCTATCGGCACTCCTACGGTTACTAATGACATTCCCACAAACTTTTTTAACTTGCGAACTAATAAAGTCGTCCTTGCTTTCATATATAATGTCAATATCATCCTTTACAAAATAACTCAATACTTGATGATAATTATTCGAGTCGACTCTTTAAACTTGAAAAACAATAAACCGAGCATTGAATCACTAGAACAGGAGCTATTTGTTAAACTCAATGCTCCATTAATTACTTTATCTAATATTCACAACATCTTGTGAAAAATTTATACCTTAGCTCATATTCAACAAAATATACGTTTTTAGAATAACAATTAAAAAATGCAAGTATATAACAATTAAAAAATAACTTCTCTCAAGTATTCCTCGTGCTTGAATCAAACCGTCATCGTCCAATATCACCCAAAGAAATTATCGGAGAAGGGAAGAAATGATCGCAGTTCCAAGGAAGAAAAGGGCTCGTACTTAACATAGTTTTTGGAGCATTGAGCAGAAGATCACCCTAAACACACACACATTCATAATGAAACTCGAAACATATGGAGCTAGCGTACGTACGTATGGTGCTCAAAGCCTCAACGAGTGTGCTTTTTAGCATTCCTATTTTCATATAAAATGTCGATTTTACTAAGAAGAGCAAGTATTAAACTATAGGGTCTAGAAATAGTTTGCCTAATCAGAGGGAGTGAGCTCCCATCAGGATAGGACTAGATAGCGACAAGCTCTCTAAATGATGTTAGGGTTATGGTTTTGGAAACAACATTGTTCAATTTTTAAAATTCCCAGAAGCATACAAGTTTTGTATTTTCGTTTTTTTTCTTTAAAGAAGAAGAAATATAAAACTAAACCAAACGATTCCTTAACTAATATGCTTGATGATCAGAACATCCACGGGAAACAAGAACCAAACTCTTCCATAATAATTAATTACCTGATTAACAACTTGAATTTCTCATGTTCATCGATCAGAATGGTGTGGACAAAATGCTAGCTTTACCTCTATTCTCACTCATGATTTTGTTTTAAATGGTTATGTTAGAACTTGATCTTGGGGCAAAGGCTCATACCGAAAGCAATTCACTTTAGAACACGTGATTAAGATTTCATAAAGAGAACAAAGAAAAGTAAGCAATAACATGGAGATTGAATAAAGAACTGCGAGCGTCCCTTGACCTCCTAAAGAATTTGGCTCTAACATTGAGGGAATTTTCGAGATCAAACCAACACAGAAAATAATAAATTTTCGAGTTGGGAAGAGATTTTGTGGCGAGAGAGGCCAGTTAATAGAGATGCTTAGATCAGAAGAAAGTGGGTCCTACAGAGCAGATTGTAGGCCCCACTCGATGTGATCGGCTTACGTACGTGTGGACAAATATGTCAATGGCTACTTCTTCCTAGCTAGTTCCCTTCTCAAATAATGGCGAGGTGGTCTTTCCGCTGTTTTTTTTTTTTAAAAAAAAAAAAATATTTTGCAATTGGTATAATTGTTTTACTTGTAAAAATTATTAAGTTTTAACCGGTTCTTTTTAACTAAAACAATTTACAACGCTTGCAACCTTCTTTTTTTTTTTTTTTTTAATGTATTCAATAATTTCTATAGTTGGTTTTATTCAACATTTATATATATATATATATATATATAAAATCAAGATTTCTTTTTAGCAAATGTCCTTAAGAATTAATTTCGTTGTAGTTACATGCATTTAATTATAGATGAAAGGATCCACAATCGATTTTCTTTCTTTTAAGTTAAAATAAGATGTTTTTTTTTTATTTTTTTTTTATTATCTTGAATGTCCGGGCCAGTTTGTATATACCTTGACTAATCCCACGAACCCTAAAGTTAACGATCATATAAGCCTCTAGTGGCCATCATATTAGCAACCACAAAACTCGAACCTAAGATCATAGGAGGAGCAAATCTCTTGATCCCAAGTTCTTACCATTAAACCTCTTTATATACTAAAACTAAATTCACCTCCCACTTGGATATGAGATAAACTATCTATAGGGACATTAAAAAAGAAATTATATATATGAGTTGGGTGGTTTTATTTTTCTCATTAAATTAACTAAATCTTTGAGGTGTTAATTATTAACACCTCAAAGATTGATTTTCGTTCGCTTAATTAAATTTAAAAGATATCTTCCAATTGCTTCATTAGTGGTTAGTGGATTCCGATCACCAACTGGACTTAGTACAATAACTCGAGTTAATTAGAGCAATCAGTTTGGTTGTTAGATTTTAGCTTAAAATCAAAGTAACATATCGTGTGTTTTTTTTTTTTCTTCCCTTCAATTTTCTCAAGTTTCCTTTTCATGGATTAAGAGAGTCCTTAAATCCGCTTCTCTTTGATTTCCGACCATCTACCATTAGTTAATTACCAGTTAATTAGGATTAATATTATGATCAAACCTCCTATATATTCCTTTTTATATGTCCTAAGATGGAGCATGTTGCTTGCTCTTGTGCTGTATGGGTGATACATACTTATTTTTAATTTTTTTTATTTGTTGTTAAAATGTATTTTTGAATAGATTGAAACTAGTTATTCCCGTGCTCTCATTACAGTTTGGACTAAATTTGTTTTTAGTATAAAAAAATAATATCTAGATTATTAAAAATATTTTTTTATATCATTAAACTTGGTATAATAGTTCAAACTTGAAAACTCTTAATCTAATTCCTTGTTTAGCTTGGATTTTAAATTAAATCGTGTAAAAATTTTCTCGATGTGATCTTGTCGACTAGATAAATTTAAAGAAAAAAATCACATAAAATAGAAAAAAACAGGTCAAGTTAACTTTAGTTAAATTGTTAAACTTACTACCCAAGTTACGAACTTCACTTGATTAAATTAATCTATTTTTATATTTTTTTACATGATAAAAACAATATACTATTAACCTAATACTTGAAGACAAAATTTAATAAAAACCCCCCACAATAAAAGAAATAATTGGAAAAAAAAACCAAAAGATAAAAAGGCCAAACACCAGTACTCTCCCCTTAGGAAAAAAAAAAAGAAAAAAAAAGAGTTATGGCCGTGTTACAACAAAGCAAAAACACGTGGGCTTGAAAAATACACACGCACTTTATTTTTTTTTAAAAAAAAATTTATAAACAACATCCTATTTGTCTAAAAAAAACTAATATTGTTACTTCAAACTCATAATCTTTAGATCAAGACACGTGCGCTAACTACGTAGGGATACTACTTGAATGTATTATCTAAAATGATTAAAAATATATATTAATTTGATTTATATATGTTTTATTTTTCTTGTTAATTTTTTTAAAAGAAAAATTAAAAATACATTTTTTTAATCTTGATTTAATATATACTATTTAAAACATAATAAATCCGTTTAATAATAATCTGAAAACATCGATGCCAAATCTCGAAGTTATAATTACTCAAATTTGATTGTTATATGATAGGAGAGATCATGAAGTGGTGTAATTTTAGTCGAGGAAATCCATTGTTGAGAATGATGCGTATCCGCCACAAACTTTTTCCCAACAGAGAGTGCTGCCATACATGGACATGAGAAGACAGGAGGGGTCCTTGAAGGAGTTAGTCAACTCCCATTTGTTCTTTAGTACCTTAGCAAGTGCACATTATTTAAGAAACCCTACAAAACAACAAGGTCCAAAAATCGAACTTGTTGATACCATATGGTAGTTTTATAGGCATGATATCTTTTAATATACTTGGCATTGAATCAAATCAGAAAAGAAAATTGAAAAGGTACGAGTAGGTGGCGCTGTGTCCCCCTGGACTACAGCCACAAGACATGCAACACATGATTATTGTTTCTCAGAATTCATGAATGCTGCTGCTGCTGCTGCTCTTTTTTTCACTGCCCAAATCTCTCTGCATGATACAAACTGATCAGGAACAACACCGCTCCTTTGCTATGGATAATTGCATGGTCTTATCCTCTTCAAGTGGTGGCTGAGATTATAATTGAGTTGTTTTATTATAATTAAGTTGTTTTGTGTTTTTATCAGGATTTCATGCGCACGTCATTTTCAGAGTGGGTGGATTGTACAAGATCCTAGTCAAGAATAACTTAATAATAAAAGAAGAAGAAGAAGAAGAAGATGACATGGTCTTCGTTTTACAACAGAAGAGAAGAACATCAACTTACAAGCTTGCCCTCAACAAGACACACTTGCATGGAACAATGGACTAGAGAATATATATTATTATGCTTTACAGCTAAACCTTCAAGTAATTTAAGACTTTATTATGGATATTGTACATATGGACATAAATTAAGGGGAAAGGTGAATAGACGCCAGAAAGGGATGAAATCAATTATAATTAGGGTAATTAGTGAAAAAATAGGAGATAATAAAAATTAACCAATAAAATAAAGGGAAAAAAAGTAGCGGGTTTTCCGGTACAAAGGGCGAAAGATGCAAAAGCCGCTGGCTGACACGTGTCATAACTTTAACCGTTGGATTAACACGAGGATTGATCATGCCATTTTGAGAGAGAGAGAGAGGGAGGGACACTGAAGAGACTGATCAGTTCGTTTAGTTTTAGAGACGCACAAAAATAAAACAAGAACAAGAGAAGCACTGTTCAGCGAAAGCTAAAGAGGGAACATCAGAGAGGTGGGCAGTGAGAGAGTTAAATTGGGCTAGGAGAGGAGAGAGAGAGAGAGAGAGAGAGAGAGAGCATGACGGCGTTTGCAGAGGCAGCATCAGCTGTAATTCTGTGTCGTAAAATTAAATGATCAAGAAAAGGAATTGAAGGCGCGATTAACGCTTTCTTTTTTTTCTCTTACACCCCCTTCAACCAAAAAAGTGCCAAAACAAATCCAACAAAAGCCAAAACTAATCAAGAAACTACTTACTGCTTGTTGACACAGTTATTTAGAGAAACAAGATAGCTAGAGTAAGTGAGTATGTGAGGAAGAGAGAGAGAGAGAGGAAAGAGAGACATTTTTCACATACACAGGACACAAGAAAACAAGGAACAAGAATTCAAAGATCGAGTACTACGACCACTCTTACACTCTTTGGCACCTCTCTCTCTCTCTCTCTCTCTCTCTCTCTCCCCCCCTCTCAATTCAAAACCCAAAATTCTGGAGAATTCAAGGAGTGCCCTTTTGATGTTTGCTGGGATGTAAGCTAAAGACAAAGAAATAGAGTGGGGTTTTCTTGATTATGGATTTTCTCTCACAATTGAGTTCAGGGTCAGGATTAGAGGAGGAGAAATGGCTGGCTTGTTCTCATTAGGAAGAGATAGTAGTAGTAGTGGTAATAACCAAGAACAACAACAGAACAATAACAACAGCAACCCACCAAATGAAATTCCACAAGAAAACTGGTTTTGCTACAGAAGTGAAGACAATTCTTACAAAGGTTTTGAGCTATGGCAGCAACACCACCACCACCAAGAACTTCTTCACCAAAGACACCAAAATCCACAGCAAGATCTCTACTCGTCAGCTGTTGGTTTAGGTGTAGGACCCAGTAGAGCTTCAATCAACATCTCTGATGAATCCTCATCAAGATCAGCAGCAGCAGCAGCTTTCATGATGATGAGGCCTGTTGGTTCTGGAGTAGGAGGTAGCATAAGTTGCCAAGATTGTGGCAACCAAGCAAAGAAAGATTGTGTACACATGAGGTGTAGGACTTGTTGTAAGAGTAGAGGATTTGAGTGTCAAACCCATGTGAAAAGCACTTGGGTTCCTGCCTCTAAACGCCGTGAAAGACAGCATCAATTAACTATTTTCCAGCAGCAGCAACAGCAACAACTGCAAATTCGCGGAGAGAATCCTAAACGACAGAGAGAAAATCCAAGCCCTTCTTCTCTTGCTTGCACTCACTTGGCTAATAACATGTCAGGTAAAGACAATATCTATATACACTATGTCTATGCAATGTCTCTTTTCCTTTACTTTCCCTTCCTGTCTTTCAAGTGAAACGAGTCACTCACAATTCTGAAGATTCACTCTTTAGAAGAATTCAGAGGCACACACGCCCTTACAGAGAATCTTGAGAGAGAGAGAGGCCATATCGATTGCTTGTGTAATGAAAATGGGCCTCCATGATAAACCCCATCAGCTGTTTTTTAACTTTTCCTTGTATGAATACTGTTAGTAAGTAATCCTGACGAGTAGATTCACAGGGAAGAAACTATTTTTCCTCTTTCTGTGTGTTGATTGATATCTGCGTATATAATATATATGAGCATGTGTTTGTTCTTTCTTGCTTTTGCGTGCCATTTCATATACATAAAATATAATTTTATAAAAATCCCATTTTTTTTTTATCTCAGTACTAATTTAATCAAAATCTAATGTAATCTATTTTAATGGGTTCTTTGTGGCTTTCTTTGGTTTAGGGTTAGAACTTGGGAATTTCCCAGCAGAAGTGAGCTCTCCGGCATTATTTCGTTGTGTTAGAGTGAGTGGCATTGATGAAAGCGAGGAGATGTTAGCTTATCAAACTGCCGTAAACATTGGAGGGCATGTGTTTAAAGGAGTTCTTTATGATCGTGGCCCTGAAAGCAACTACTTGGCACCTGGTGAGACATCTTCTGGTGGTGGTGGTGGAGTACAGCCACTCAATTTAATCGCAGCTGGCACAGCCACAACATCTGCCACAATTTCAGCTACTGGTGGTGGTGGTGGTGTAACGGTGGCGTCTACTACAGCTTCATTTCTTGATCCTTCCTCTTTATATCCCGCCCCACTTAACACTTTCATGGCTGGTACGCAATTCTTTCCGAATCCAAGATCATGAAAACACACAACGTCATTCTCGTCTTTTCTCTCTCTTTTATATTAGCGAGCTCTTTTTTTCCATGTACTTTTGGCCAAAAAAAATATTTGATGATGATAAAATGTAGTAAGAAGAGAAGTAAATTTGACACATCCATTCAAGTAGGAGTTAAGGAAAAAAAGAAAAAAGGAAGAATGAGGACTGATGAGAGGCAATGCTTAACATGTTCTTGTTTTTGTGCAAATTTCAATGCTAAGTTATTATTCTTCTTCTTTTTCTCTCTCTCACATTCTTCCTTTCTTTTATGCGGAAGATATCTAAAGTTTCTTTCTCGTGTTAGGACAAGAAAGGAAAGCAAGTAAAGAGGCAGTGTATTAATGTAGTGATGGCATGTTTCTTGTTTTCTTGTTTGTTTGTGTTATATATTATGTTTTGTCATCTGGGTTTGATTCCATTACGTTAGTTTTGGACTTGAACTTGACTTTTTCCCTGTTTACCCGTAAGTTTGCCGGTTTGAAATTGAATCGAAAATTGGGTTTCGTCTTTGTTTGGACCGAACAGAAAGACCAAACCAATTTCATTCTTTCTATTTTTTTTCTATTTTCTTGACGCGGTATGGGCGTTGCCAGCCATGCATGAATAAGCAAAACATTCAAGTTCAAAAGGTAAAGAAAAGAAAAATGTGTAGTGGTTTTCTCTCTTCCTTCTTACTCTCTCTATGTTGAAATACTTGCTCGTTTGATATAATTATACAAATAAATTCTTTAATTAATTAGAATGGACGTTAATAGATGTGACTTTGATGATAAAATTGGAAATATTTCTTGTCTACTGCTCTTGTTTAATGCCCCTGCAAGAAACTATATATATTATTATATTTAGAGATTCTTGCATGTTATAAGACTTTCTCATTGAAATCTTGATTATGTTTTAAAAAAAAGGATTTTGTGAGGAAAACTCGGAGGTTGAGAAGCTTTCTGACCCATGACATGGTCTCTCCTCTTCATTATCACTACATATTTGCTTGCCTCTACAGTTAGGATTTCTCTCTTCCCAATAAAGTCTTGTTTCTTGAAAATGATTTCTTCTTTTCATTACCTGTACAGTACCATTTTAGGTGATCCACAGTTTGTTTTCATTTAGTGCTGACACATAATTAGACTAGCCACATGCTTTCTGCATTATTGCTACTAAATGTAGCTCTCGCACAATGCAGTAGCTTGAGCGACATCAATTGAAGATCAAATGTAAACCACACGCTTTAAAACAACATAAGAGCACCGGTGGATATTATTTTTAATACAATCCCTTTTAGTTTGAAATAATGCTAAACCATTTATTTATCTATATTTATGTTTCATTTTGAAGCAAAGGCATAGTCACCTTCCACAGCAAAGGCATAGTCACCTTCCCAATCTTTCTAATCAAATCTTACATTTTTGCCCATCAAATAATTATGCAAAAGGCCAAGGCTAGTGTGCAATTTTAAATGATAAAAGTACAACTCTGCTGTTATACTTTGTATACTAGCTATTTGAGGAATTTTATACCAAATAAGACCCTTTGGAGGATTAGTTTTCCTTGGTTGGAAAGTTATGGTGGCTTAAATGTCATTTGACTAGAAATTGTAATTGGAAATGAACTTCCAGTTGGTTCTAAACCGTCTAAACATAAATTTGAAATTAGATTGCCTATAGAACATACTTTCTACGGGAACATTTCAGAAACACCTTTGCAATGACAAATGCTGAATATGTTATAGAAGGAAATGGGTTTGAGTTATACAATACTATTTGTCATTGACTTACAGTTTGTTTTGCTGAATTCCGTTTGAACAAAAATCATTTAAATAAGAACAGTGTAATGATAAAGTCAGCTAGAACAAAAGAATTGTATCTACTTGCACTTGTAAATCACATGCTAGAAAATAAGTTCTCATCTTACGTAAGTGCAATGTCTTAATGTTCAACAAACTTTGTTTTCATTTCATCAAGGTTCTACTTGATATGGCAATATTCTCTTGCATCAGAGAAATTGTGTTGTATGAATGACAATATCTCTTGCATCAATTAGGGGAGACTGATGGGAAGAAGTTGGAATGTGTTCTATTATATTGAGCTTACCTGCTAAGAGATTTATTGTTGCCTTCATTTATGGGTTCTGGATTTTTGTTGTTTCAGTGAAGTTGTTCTTATTAGAAGTTTGTCTTGCATGGTACAAAAGACATGATCATACATGTAGTGTCAAAACTTCAACGAGTTCCAACAAGAAAAATGCCTTGATTGCACAGCTTTAAATTTACGAGAGCAAAAAAATTTGTTAATTGAAGAAGCCTGTTAGAGTATGTATAGCTTAGATATATATAGACATCATATTCAAGTGCATGGGATGTCACATGAAAATCATCTAAGAGGAGAGAGAAAGAAACAACAAAAGAAAATGTTAAAAGTTATGACATAAACTTGATACAAGTCTGTATATACAATATCATAACAGGTGTTATATTTATTTTCTATTATTCATCCCTTGCAAATTCATTGCAATCAACATCAGATTTACAATGCCGTGGGTGTTTTAGCTGTGTAATTTGTGCAATATAAAGAAAGCTAGGAGAATATGTTAGCTTGAGAGTTCGTTTTAGAGCACAGTGAGGTTTATGAAGCTAGAGATTTGATGTAATCTGCATTTGAATAACCAGACTGCAGCTTAATAGTATGGTAGTTAACTGGGGCCACAAAAGTAGGGGAAATACTAGCAATGATGGATCATTTCAGTGCATTAGATTCTTTAGGAGCTCAATATCCTAGATTTATTTTCATAGTGTAATGAATCGTCCACAAAGTAGCTGTTTTTTGATATGCAGAATTTTTATGTGCTCCTTGGAAGTTTGAGTTTTTAATATGCTGCAATGGTACTTCAGTAGTATAATATTTTCCAGCCCATCAAGCTTCCCCATGAGAAAACCACATTTTAGAAGGAAGTGCGTGGATCACATACATGTTCATGAAAGATGTAAATTTGCAAGGATAGGACACTAGGTAGTTTTAAGCTACAAATTTAAAGTTATGATAAGTTGCCTAGTACTTTTTTCACCTGGATTCGTCATGATTTGTGGATGTTCCATTTATATGCGTAGTTCAATCAATTTTTTGTTACTGGTGTCTGCTCCCCATTGTTGGGATTTCTTCGAGAATCTCCCTTTTGTATGATTTGTGCCTGCTATTCTTCAAAGCTAGTCTTTGGTTTCCCCGCTTTTAGTCACATTGGAGTTCCTTTTGCAGATTTTTTTTTCGAGATCATCGTAGCTATTTCTTTCACATTCCTACAAGTAAAAATCGCTCTCAAATGAGTCCAATATCATGACTAATGAAGTTAACCAATCAACATGGGATTTGAGAATCATTTTCCGAAAGCCCTTCACGAACAGTGTAGATGTTGATCATGAGAATCACCTCATTTTATCCATTTCTTCATCTCAGGACCTTCCACTTTTCTCGGGTTCTCATTTTTCCTTTGTAGCAGAAAGAAAGAAAAAGAAAAACCTGTTTGCCTAACTTGATTCATTCATATTCCCTCAGTTAAAAAATCCATCAGCTCTGACAATTCATGCGAGCAAGCATTTGGTGCATGTTAAATATACCACTAATCCCGTACGCTTCAAGCCAATTCATAAAGAGTAGAGAGGGATACCAACCTTTGTGACATCTCCAACTTGGTCACCCTACAATCTGGCTCTGCCACTATGAATATAGAGCGCCACTGTAGTCCGATTTTGTTTCTTTGTTACCGGACCTCTGCCACGTCTAGAAACTTTGCTCAGCTGTGTAGCCCCTGGCTGTTTCTTTATTGGAGGTATCTTGAAAGAGAATTAAGCAGATGTCGTCAATCTACCCTGCGTGGGAGAGGGGGAGAAAGGGGTAAAGCAATGATTAAACACGTTAAGGGCTTTCCTTCTAATCCATGGCGTGGCGAAGCCAGACAATAGGGTACTAGGGTTTGTTGCGGTTCTTAGGGCACTATAGGATAGTGTATGTAGTTGTTAGGGCGAGGCTAGATTTGTAGGACAACAGCCCCATACTGCAATTTGTATTTGTGGGCATGCATGTATATAATTGGTGGTCCCAAACTTCCATTATCAACCAATTCTCAGCTTCTTCAATAATAATAATAATAATAAACTGTTTTCCTTATGCTTTGCTTTTGCTCAACATACGTCCTCTTTAAATATTTGTTAATAGAGCCCTACTTTGTTTATGAGAAGCAAGAGACAGATCCCTTTATGTAGGCAACAATGATGCTTAGAACTTTAATTCACTAAATGATCCCCTTCGTTCTTGGTGGGTGCTAGATCTTGTTGCAGGGAATGATGACCTGTTTGAGCAGGAAGGCTGCAAGTGATGGCTTTTTGGCACACTCTATCTGGCTCTATCTTGTCTGCTCAATGGACCAGGCTATATATAATTCTTTTGGTTATGATATATATTTTAGTATATAGGTCAAGATTTTGTTTGTGTGTGTGTGTGTTTGATGTAAAAACTGAAAACCATGGGAGCCTGCCAGTGAAATTGAGGGCACGCAGCTCTTAAAAAAAATAAAATAGATAGAACAAAGAATACCAAATTAAGATGGGAAACTTCAAAGAATTGAAATTCTAATTGTTAAAATGTAAGATTAAAAATAGAATGAACCTTTTGAACTTGTAAGTTTTGATTTAATAAAGAAGTTAAACATTTCATATGTTGAGTTCTAACTTATTTAATAACGCGGTGCAAATCGCGTTCTCAAAAAATTTAATTTTGTTTTTGTAAAATTTTAATTTTTTATATGTTTTGGATCGTTTTGATGTACTGATCTCAAAAATAATTTTTTTAAAATAAAAAAACATCATTTTGATGCATTTCGGCACGAAAAAAGTTCTTTGAAAAGCAACCGCAACCACACTCCCAAACAGGCTGTTCGCTCTTTAAAAATATAAACAAGGGGTTTTTTTTTTTTTACAAAATACAGTTTTAACGTATATAAATTATTTTTATCACAATATGTTCGTAAAAAAAGCTAATAAATGTTTATAAGTTATGTGGAACAAACTTTAACTATTCCAAATTTATGTTTTCTTTGAGACTTTTATCGGGTCTTGGGCTATTCAATTAATGCACTACATACTAGTGGCGGAGCTAGGAATTTTTAAATAATGAGGCAAATTATTAACAAATATTTGATATTATATATTATGTATATATGCATTATATTAAGAAATCATTTTGAAATATATGTACTAACTCATATCAAACAAAATTAATTTAAAAATACTTTCAAAATAAAAAAAACTTACATTATAATTGTTCTTTTCGAGTTTTATATTTTAAAACCGCTTCATAATAACTTTATTATCAATCTCATTAAAGATATATTTATTAATATATACAATCAAACTGTTATTCATCTATTTTTAGTTTAGGGTGTGTTCAATGCTTGTGTTTTCTAAATCTTCCAAGGACTAGTGAAGTTCTTGACAACAATTTTATGCTGACATATGATAGAGAGTAGCTAAAATCATAACTTAAAAGGATTGTCATGACAAATTGTTGTTGTTATTGTTGACTTATTGTTTTCTACAGGTGGGTTAAACATAAATGTTAAATATTTTTTTTATTTCTCTATCGTGTCCTTAATTTTTTGAGTTGTCCTATACTTCATTTTTAATCACTAGTAAGTTCATCGCCATCCAGTTTCAATATGAAATTCATAGTAAAATACTTATCAATTCATTAAAACTCATTTCAATTCATATCCATATGCATATAATATTACTCATACACATATTAATTCAACAAACTCTTAAATTATTATAAATCCTAACATTTTCAATAACTAATTGTAAAGGAATAAAACTAAAATTAAACAATAAAACAAATAGAAAAGATGAAGAAAACTTACCTAAAGCATAAAGCATAATATGTTATTTACTTAACTAATTAATAGCTTAGGACTTGAAGAGAAATTTTGTAAAAGAAAGAGAGGCAAGAATAGTAGCTCGAAAGAAAAAAGAAAGGCTCTTGGTTAATTAATGAAAGAAAAAAAATTAGTGAAATGTGTTAAACATATATATTATATATTATATTATATTATGTTGTAAGTTAACAATAGCTAACTTGAGTTAATTAGTAGCCAGTAAAGAAAATTAAACATGTTAAGATATTATTAATATTCTAATATAAAAAGTATTTTAAAAAAAATTTAAAGGGGCAATTGCATATTTTAATATAAAAAATATGTTGAAAAAAAAATAAGGGGGCAATTGCCCCCTTTTGACACCATGTGGCTCCGTCACTGCTACATACATCTTATCTTTAGCATAATCACGGAGCATATTAATTTGATATTTTAAATTTTATTGAAATATTATTTTCTATTTATTAAAATTGAAGTCTTAATTAAAAAAAGAATTATTTAAAAATCTAAGTTTTCAAAATCTTAATTACTCTAATTGTTTTTCTGAAATAATCATTTATTAGAGAATAACATTTGGCAACACAAAAGAATATTATTTAACAAGAAAAATACATTGCGAACAATAATTTATTTCGAATAAATTAAATTTGGTGATAATAGAAAAAGGTAGAATTTGAATAACCTAAAGGAAAGACTTTTTTTTTAGCCATGTTTTTCAAATATAAATCTAATACCAATATTTAATGTAATTATTTGTGAAAAATCGAGCTACCATCATTTGTGAAAACCTTAATGAGGGATACCATGTTCTACGTAATAAGTAGTAAAAATGAATCATAGAGTGGGATATAAACCATAGATGGAAATAACATCACTCTTTTTATCGATCGAAGGCCCAATGACTTTGTTTTTTTAACTAGCAAGGACGAGAGACGGCCAAGCATATAGCGTGTGAAAATGGAGGGGCTAACATGGCCACCTCTACCATATCTACTATCTAGGCATAGCTGTTTGAGTCTCCCAAATGCAGACTCGAACGCTTAATAGATTGGTAGATATAATGGCTGTACAATGGTTTAAGTTAACCCTATTTTGAAGTTTGAAAATGTGGTTGTGGTTGTTTTTTAAAGTGTTTTTTTAAAAAAAATGCATCAAAATAATATTTTTTTATTTTTAAAAAATTATTTTTGACATTAGCACATCAAAATGATCTGAAAACACCAAAAAAATTTTAATTTAAAACAAAGAAAAAAATAAAAAAATTTCAAAATTTTTCAAATGCACTTTTAAAACACAAAAATAAACAGGTAGGCGCGATCCCAAGTTACCACTAGATACGGTTAATTATAAATTTTTATAATAAAATTATACTCTTGCTCTTGAACTGAAAAAATAAAAGCTTTGGTAGTGAGATAATTTGATCTTTTTAAAAGATCTCTTAGTTATTAAAAACAGTAAAAATATTTATTTATTTTTAAGGTTAAAAAAAATAAAGTTGTTGACTAAGAGTTTTTAGAGTTATCTTCTTAGAATATAATAAAAAAAATAATTTTACTCTTAGAAAAACAAAAAAAAAGAAGCATGTGTCTAGGAGCATTTGTGTCTTTTCACACTTATGCGTTTGTAATACTAAAGCTCATGGATAACATTATGGTATTTTTAACTTGATAAATATCTTTTTATTTGAAAAAGTTATTAGTACGTGTTTATTACACACTAGCACGTGGGTGGTGAATGCAATATCATCCGGTGGCCAAATTTTTCCTTTCGTTATTTCTTTAGAAGCGTCACCGTGTCCTCTTTCTAATGATGTGGTGCACGACGGGGAAGATGAGCAGCTTAGCAACGATGGTCTTTTTTTCCCTTATTTTCTCTCTCTCATCGAGGGAAAGTACACATTTATCCTCTTTCTTTTGATTTTTTAATTTCACTTCTTATGTTTTTTATTGTTTGTTTTCATCATTGACCTTTTTATAAAATTTTTTTATGTTTTCAATTTACTCCTTAAATTATAATTTTTCATATATAATTTTTTTCAATTTGATCCTTGTTCTTTTTATTTATGATTTTTTTCCTTGGTTCTTTTGTTAAATTTTATGTTATTTTTTTTCAATTTAGACGTCATTCTTTTGATTTTTTTTTTTTGTTAAAGTTTTTTTCTTTTCAATTTAACCCTCTAATATAATTTTTTTTATGCCCTCTAATTTACTTTTTATTTTGATTTTCATCCTCATTCATTTAATTACAATATTTTTGTGTGATTGATTTTTTTCTAGTTTTATCCTTCAACACTTGATTTGTTGGGGATTGAATTTAATAATTTTTGTATTTGTGGTGCTTTCGATCTAATGACACAGGTAACAAGTTTGAAAAGCTAATGCGGTTTGATAGTTATTTTCTCATTTTATTTTATGATTTTATCATTCTATATTATGTTTTTTTTTAAGATTGGTTTTGTGGTTATCTTCAATTTATTTTCTATATGTTTATCTTGATCTCATGACATAGGCTACAGGTTTTGCAAACCTTTTGAATCGAGATTTAAAAAAAAATTATTTTGTTTGTATTTAATTTTTGAAGAATTGATTTATTTTATACAAATGAGCTTTATTCTATAAAAAAATATTTATTCTTAAATAACATTTTTAATATTATCAGCCTTGCATAATATTCTTTTTTTCTTTTATTGTATTCAATTAGTTTCATATGTATTTCTTTTTCTATTATCTTTTATTGATTTTAATAAAAAATTTAGTAGACACAAACATGTAAATGTCTTATTTTGCAGGATTAAATATCTTGATCTACATCCATCTTTTAATTTTCTTTCAGTTTTCTCTTAGTTATTGTTAACGATTATTTTTGTTTGTTTATATAGATGATTATCGATATATTTGATTAAATTCTTACATAAATTTTTTGAGTTATACTTTGATTTTTTATGTAAAACAATATATTGAAAAAGCATGCATAACTAGTTTTTTTTTTTGTTAAAAAAACATTTACGACCCGTGACGAAACGCGGGTTAAATAACTAATTATAATAGATAATGATATCATTTTTTTTTTCACAATCCTCCACATGCATTACTATCAAATGTAGGAATTGAATTCATTAAAAAAAAACACCATGATGTAAAAAATACATGTAACTTAGGCCCTGTTTGTTTGTTGGAAAGTAGTTTCTTTTGGAAAGTGAATTTCAGGAAAGTGAATTATTTTTTGATGTTTGGTAGTGTAATGGAAAATAAGTTGGAAAACACTTTCCAGTGTTTGGTTATGTCATGAAAAATAAGCTGGAAAATAACTTATTAATGTTTTATTTTTATGAAGTTTATTAAAATAATGAGGAACAAATCTTACAAATTAAAAAGTTGAATGAGAATGAAATTGAAAAAAAATATAATTTCATAAATTATCTCAAATAAAATAAATACTAATCAAAATAATAGAGATCAAATAAAAAAATAAAAAAAATAAAAGATGAAGAAATTAAAATAATAATAATTAACATTTCATAAATTATTTCAAATAAAATAAGTAACAATCAAAAGAATGAGGATCAAATTTGATAGATAAAAAATTTCAATAAAAAAATAATAAGAGAAAAAAAATAACAATTATAAAAATGAGGACCAAAGTTAATATAAAAATTAAATTTTAAGAGATGAAATTGAAAAATAAATATTCAAAACAAAATATATATATAGCAATTAAAAGTTTGAGGACCAAATTTGATATAATCAGCAAATAATATGATATTTTTAAATTTTTCACAACTTTCGGAAAGTGTTGTCCGTCCAAATTTTCCAAGAAAACACTTTCTTAAAACCAAGCCAAATTTTTCTTTGACTGGAAAATGTTTTCTGTTGATCAATTTTCTTAATAGCAAATAAACACATAAAAAATTTAAAAAATAATTTCTCAAAAATCATTTTTCAGAAAACAAATATAACCTTAACGTGTTTGTTTTCTCTCCCTCTAGCCTTGTTTCTACATCCAACATTTATATCACTATCTTTTAAATACGAAGCACGCTAGGCACTATCTTTAAACCTTAATTTTTGCACTTGTCCAGGCTTTTTTTTTTTTTTTTTTTTCCAGCTTAGGAAGCATTACCATCTATATAACTTAATTTAACAGACTCCCACCATTAATGTAGAATCATAAAATTTTTATTGCTTTAATTGCCGCCATTTCTTGGATGTTTAATTGTTTTTTACTCTGGTTTTTTAAGGAAGTTTTAACTAAATAATTTTTAATTTCTATATCTCATTACAGGCATGAGAAAATGATAATTAATTAAAGAACTTTGAAGAGTTCAAATAATTTCTCACCTGAAAAAGGAAAAGAAAAAAAGAGAGTTCAAAATAGCAAGTTGCAACCTTTGATGAGAAAAACTCTGATCAGAAGCCTTTCATTTTCAAGAAAAGTATTGATTCCTGTAGACATAAACGTTGACTTACACAAACATGGTCAATATATCATCACGTCGTTAAAAATTCCAGAGATCCAATTTAGCAACTTCTCTTCCAGGAAAAGAGTCAGAGCTTAGCTAGCTTTAATTTTCTATCAGTTCCAAATTAATTAATCACATCGCATAAAAATGGGTATATTATGTTTCTTTTCCAACTTGCTATCAATTTTTAATTTTTTTATTGATTGAAATTAAATTTAGAAAACTTGTATCCTAATAATAGTTAAATTAAAATTTTATATAAAAAATATAATATATGCTATTTTCTCCATGTACTTCGAATTTATATTCTTAATTATTTTCTATCTCTTAAAGAAATATTATTGTATAACTTAATTTCATAATTTTATTAAGAAAGAGTGCTTAATTGAAAACAATGAGAGATCAAATAAAACATAATTCAACTTCTATGTTATTATAAACTTTTGAATAACTTGAATGGTTTTAATATGGGTTGATCTGGTATATATAAAAGATCATGATTTTCTTGATTTATACCTTTATATATATATATATATATATATATATATATATATTCAAGTTAAGACATTGTGATTCAAACATCATTTTATCTCTATTTTGCTAATGATCTAAACCCGAATTGAAACCAAAATCCAGTGCTTTTAATCAATTTTTTTTCTTCTTATGTTGTTGGAATCTCACCCTTTTCAGGAAGAGTAATTAGTTATATTTTTTAAAAAGCCCTAAAAAACCCCAAATTGAAGCTTAGAAAGACACCTTAATTTTTTCAATTATCTCTTTGATTCTCTATAAATCCACCTCTTATCTAGCATTTCTAGAGAAAATCATAAAATCTGTCAAAGACTCATCAAAACCAGGAGTGTCTCTTTACTCATACTTCATATATATGTGTGTATGTGTTCCTCCAACAAAGTCGTCATCCTCCACATCAATCACTTTCTCATTCCTTACCATTGCTCTTCATGATCCCTCCGATGGTCCATTTGTACCGGCACCATCTTTCTAGTATGGGTTGGGCTTTCGGGTTGAAGCTAGACATTTCTATTCTTACCACTTTGATCAATTAAATAATCCGATAAAAGAAGCAAACCCTACTTCCAATAATGCCTTATATTGGCACAAAAACACCCTGAAAAGGGTCCTAGAATGAATTGATAACATCCCAAACCTAAATTTTTTTCTTCATGACTCTGTTACTGGATAAAGACTCTTTAATTGAGTCATTGCCTTTCTATTTCATTTTAAGACTGTTTACATTTTATTGATCAGGTTCAAAACTCTATTCGCCCTATTATATGAGATAAAAAGAAATTTGAAAAAATAAAATTGTCGATTCAGGCCAGGAAATCAAATTCATAGAACCCCCAAGCATTTTTTTATGTGGATCGCCAACTCCACACCAAAATTGCATAGCGTAGGGATAAAATATAGTGTAGATCTGAAATGGGTTGTGGATTTATGGTTGAAGATGGTAGTTGGTGAGGGATCAAGGGGAAAGGAAGGTGGAAGCTAAATTATTTTTATTCAATGGAAAAATTTTAATATGTAATATAAGAACTTCTTAGTCATTAAATGACAAAAATGATAAACTTGTAAAAAATGCAAATTGTTACTGTTGCATGAAAGTTTAGGATGCAAACTTTAATTTCTCGAAACTCCATAGACAAATATAATTTCAACCAAATTATATGATATCAAGGGTAATTTTCTTTTTTTTTTTACCTCCTCTAGTCCTCTTATGGAATTCACTCCTAGATTTATGAATAAGCCTTCAATAAATCAAGAGCCTATTAATCTTTCGTTTGTTTATTGAAAAGTAGTTTTTTTTTAGAAAATAATTTTTATAAAAACTAAATTTCTAAAAAATAATTTTTTTGTTGATGTTTGGCGAAGTAATGAAAAATAATTTATGAGAAAATGGATTACTTTTTATTTTTTAATGAAAAATGAGCTTATACAAGGAAAACATTATACAAGGAAGCTTGAGTTTATATTACAAAATAAAGTCATTTCTCATTTAAGAAAACATTATACACATTGACACAAATCATTATACACCTTAATAATGTAATTACATGTTTGCCCTTTTAGCAAAAAAAATGTGAATTGTTATTGGAGATAATTTGGTCATTTTAACAGGAGTCATTATGCAAAGGGATAATCTTTTGACGTTTCAAGAGCATAGTAAAAATAATATATTATCCTTAAAAGAAAATTTAGTTAATATGTTTATTGGGGTCAATTTGATCATTTTACATTTTTTAGGAAGAGTGTAAGGACTTTCATACCCTTGAAAACAAAAAAAAAATGAAACTTGCAACTAGAGGTATTTGCGTATTTCCAGGCTATTTTTTTTGTAATTAACATGTTGGATCAGGGTGATTTAATCTTTTTATTAATTAAAAAAAGTTGTTGGCGTGTGTGAAACATGTGCCAGCGAGTAAATGACACTTGTGTCTTTTGAGCAGCGTGTGTGGCGTCGTTTCATATTCAAATTACAGGGCGGCATTGGAAGCGGCTCATTGTGGTCTTTGTAGTGGTGCCACGCGTGTTGGCGGCAAAGTAGTGGTTGAGTTCTAATGGATTTTTTTCCCTCCTCCCTCTTTTCTCTCTCTTAGCCTTGCTAAAAGTAAATGTGTCATTTTAGTTTTTTTTTGTATCAAATTTAATCCATATTATTTTGATTGCTATTTTTAGTATTTTTTTATTGATTTTTTCTTCAATTTTATCCCTTATTATTTGGTTTCATTTAATTTTTATATTAAATTTGGCTCTCTTTCTTTTGATTTTTTTTGTTTTTATCCCTTTTCTAATTGAATTTATTTTTTAATTTCATCCCTTAACATTTGATTTCAAATTATTTTTATATCAAATTTAGTTACCATTCTTTTTATTGTTATTTCTTTTGTTTTAGAGCTTTTTTTATTGCTTTTTTTAAAAAAATTTAATTCCCTAGCATTTTATTGATTTATAATTTTGCTTCGTTAATTCTTAGTGTTTGCCTTCTACAACATTAATTCTATGCTCATGGATTTCGAAAGTTAACATGAGTTAACTTTAATCTTTTTATTATCCTTTTTTTTTAAAAAAAATTCATTTTCATCTTTTAATATTTAATTTATTAGGAATTAATTTTTGTGCTTTTTTTTCTCACACTTTCCTTCCTATAGAGTTATCTCAATTTTGTGCTCATGGTCACAAGGTTACCAGGTTAACTCGAGTTAATATGGATTTGTTTTGTTGATTTTTTTAATTAATTTTTTTCTGGTTTTACTTTTGAACATTGAGTTATTTTATAATTGAATTTTATAGTTTTATTTAGTTTATTTTCAATAAAGTTATTACAATCAAGTCGCAAATTTGATATCCTAACCTAAATGGGCTTGAATTATTATTTTTTTATGTTATAAATTTTTTATTTATTTATTGTTGTTGCAACTTTTTTTTTATTATCCAGATATCCCACTACAAATGCTACCCAAGCATCATGATATTGGGCTCATGATTCTCAGCTCTTGTTTTGCTACTTTCTCCGCACTATAACAAATTCCCTTCTCCGACTCTCTTGGATCTTAGATGCATTCTACCTTAGAATGTTTCTTCACAAGCATAGCTGAAACCTCTCCTTCGCTTTAATATCTCACATTCCATTCTAAACAATTGTATTTCTTCCACATTCTCATGCTAACATAGTTCAAAACCTAAAAAGAAATGGCTAGGCCACGCAGCAGCAAGCGTAATTCCTCCTCAAGTTCTTACACATCAACAATAACCACCATAGCCTTCATAGCATTATGTGTTATAGGTGTTTGGATGCTAAATTCCAATTCAAAGGTTACTCCACAAACCACCAATCACGCCACCAAATCCACCACCACCAACATTGCCGCAGACGTGGATGTTTCTTCCTCCACTGAGGTAGAAAACACTGAATCCAGTAACAAAAAGGATACGCCTATTTATGAAGACAATCCAGGAGATCTTCCTGATGATGCTATCAAATCCGATGAGCCTAAAAGCAATAATGACAATGACAATAAAGAAGAAAGTAAGGACGGAAAACAAATAGATGATGGTGATAGTAAGGCTGATCAAGAGAGCTCATCACAGGATTTAAAGGGAGAAGGATCTGGCGAGGAGCAGCAGCAACAGGAAGAAAGACAAAATCAGATATCTGAAGAAAGTTCAGACACTCAAAACCAAACACCTGATCAAACCACTCAAGAAAGTTCTCAATCTGAAGGTAGCCAGGAAACAAACGCCAATCTAGAACAAGAAACAAACGCTAATCAAGAACAAGAGCAAATTACAGTACCTGAAACTGATGATAGTAGTTCAGAAGCTTCTACAAATCAGAATGAAGGACAAGATCAGAAGCGGCAACAACTACAACAACAAGATGTTGCAAACAGTAGTAAGGATTTACAGGATTCTCAGAACCCAGAATCAAAAAAAGACCAACAACAACAAGAGAGTACTGGACTCAACCAAAACGATCAAGAATCTAATCAAAATGAGAAATCATACGAAGACCAACAACAACGACAACAACAAGAGAATAGTGGACTCAATGAAAACACTCAAGACTCTAATCAAAATGAGAAATCATATGAAGAGCAACAGCAAGAGCAAAGACAAGAAGATGCTGGAGTTCAGAATTCTTCTCAAGAATCCCAGAATGAGGTATCTGAAGAAGATAAAAAAAAGAGAATGCAGCAACAACAACAACAACAACAAACATCACATCATCAAGAAGCCGAAAAAGAATCTCAGGTTGATAGCAACACAAACCAAGAAACCAAGCAGGACTCAAGCTCTGGCGAGTCAGCATTTCCAGGCAGCGAGAACCCAGGAATACCAAAAGAATCAAAGGAGTCAAAGAAGTCATGGTCAACTCAAGCAGCAGAGTCAGAGAATCAAAAGGAGAGAAGGAAGGAGGAATCGGACGGTAATGATAGTATGTATGGGTACACATGGCAACTCTGTAATGTCACTGCAGGTCCTGATTATATACCTTGTTTGGATAACGAAAAGGCCTTAAGACAATTACATACAACCGGGCACTTTGAGCATAGAGAGAGACACTGTCCTGAGGTTGGACCCACTTGTTTGGTCCCACCTTCTGAAGGGTACAAAAGACCCATAACATGGCCTCAAAGTAGAGACAAGGTATATCATTGAAGCTTTATGGTTAGATTAGGATGATTTTGTGGTCTTGTAACTTTGTTTAGTGTTTGGTCTTGTAGATATGGTATCACAATGTACCTCATACAAAATTGGCAGAGGTCAAGGGTCATCAAAACTGGATTAAGGTTACTGGGGAGTTCTTGACCTTCCCTGGTGGTGGAACTCAGTTCATACATGGAGCTCTTCACTACATTGATTTTGTTCAACAGGTAAACTAATCCCATAATTCAAATTCTTACATGATGCATTGTGTTAGTGGGGTCCTTAAGGAATATTTCTATGCCGTTTGAATTCTATTAGAGGTGGTAGGGTGGATATTTACCAAGAGTAATGCTGAAGTAATTATTGCTTTTATTGGCAGAGTGTCCAAGGTTCACTAAATACTAGAAAGTAAGGCTTGGTCTCGATGCAATAAAATACCATACAGCTATGAATCAATAAATAAAACTAATAAATGTCATCATTGAAGCGATGCGAGCATTCAGGCTCATACATTATTTAGCTATGCTCTTGAAGAAAATATCCTCGTCAAGTGGGGATACTTGCCATCCATATTGCCCCGTTTCCGTTGCATGAATTCTCATTTTTATCCAATGTTGGTGGTGCAGGCAGTGCCTAAAATTAAATGGGGAAAACACACTCGTGTGATACTGGATGTTGGGTGTGGAGTTGCAAGCTTTGGTGGTTATATTTTTGAAAGGGATGTTCTTACAATGTCATTTGCACCCAAGGATGAACATGAAGCTCAAGTTCAATTTGCCCTTGAAAGAGGAATACCTGCCATATCTGCTGTCATGGGTTCTCAGCGTCTCCCATTCCCTAGTAGGGTCTTCGATCTCATCCACTGTGCACGTTGTAGAGTCCCTTGGCACGCAGAAGGTCACAACTCATTCACATCTCCAGTTTGAGTCCCGTATAAATTATGATTCCAGTTGAACAAACAGCATGAAGAGCATATTTCTTGTAATCTGCCTTGCTAAAGAGGTTTGTGTACTTGTTCAGGTGGCAAGCTGCTTTTGGAATTGAATCGCGTTCTCCGACCTGGAGGTTACTTTGTGTGGTCAGCAACTCCTGTTTACCAAAAGCTTCCAGAAGATGTGGAGATATGGCAAGGTTGGATACCGAGAACTGATCTTTTGAACAATTTATAAACTTACCTCAACCTGATCTCTTGTTATTTTTCTAGCTATGTCTGCATTGACGGCATCTATGTGTTGGGAGCTTGTGACTATCCAGAACGACAAACTTAACGGTATTGGTGCTGCCATCTACCGCAAACCTACCACAAATAATTGCTACGATCAAAGAAAGAAAAACAGTCCCCCAATGTGTAAAAGTGACGACGACGCAAATGCTGCCTGGTCAGTTTTCTCTCAACCACTCCAGATGGCTCTAACAATTGGAAATGGCTTTGCAATAGCTAACTGAAATTATGGTCATTCTGGTATTGCATTTTCAGGTATGTACCTCTGCAGGCATGCATGCACCGGGTGCCTGTTTCTAAAACTGAGAGGGGGGCTAAATGGCCAGAGGACTGGCCTCAAAGACTACAAACACCTCCTTATTGGCTAAACAGCTCCCAGATGGGGATCTATGGTAAGCCAGCTCCTCAAGATTTTGCTACAGATTATGAACATTGGAAGCATGTGGTGAGCAACTCATACATGAAGGCATTGGGTATCAGCTGGTCGAATGTGAGAAATGTAATGGACATGAGAGCTGTTTATGGAGGGTAACGATATTTATTTTCCATTGTTGTTGCTAATGTCACTTGCGAGATGGAATCTTCCGATTAAAAAGCATACTTTTCACATGGTATTGATGCAAAATACATGCTTTATGCCTCCAGGTTTGCAGCAGCTCTCAAGGACCTGAAGATCTGGGTGTTCAATGTCGTGAACACAGACTCCCCAGATACTCTTCCGATAATATATGAGCGAGGTCTTTTTGGGATATACCATGATTGGTGTGAATCCTTCAGCTCATACCCTCGAACTTACGACCTTCTACATGCTGATCATCTCTTCTCAAAGCTGAAAAAGAGGTAAATCTACATGAGATCTCATTGGATTAGTACCCTTCATTTTCCATGTACGATTCACTTTCTCCTTCCTGAGAGCTTGATGACCAAATAGTGTTGTGGTTTTTACAGGTGCCAACTTGCTCCTCTATTGGCAGAGGTTGATAGAATCGTGAGACCTGGAGGTAAATTGATTGTTCGAGATGAGTCAAGCGCAATCGGGGAAGTTGAGAACTTGTTGAAGTCTCTGCATTGGGAGGTTCATCTAACCTTCTCCAAAGACCAAGAAGGTTTACTCAGCGCACAAAAGGGCGACTGGCGACCACAGACATATGCAGCTCTCTCCTGATCAAGAAGAGAAACAGCATCTGGCTCATAATCTTGTGCTGCCCCTTCTTAACAGTTTATTGACTTGCAAATGGCAGCTTACTGTAGAACTTTTCTTTCTTTAAAATGTAAAATCTTCTTTTGAAATACAGCTAGGTTAATGTATTTGTTATTGTCAAGTAAACCTATCAGTACTACAATCACTGCATAGAATCAAAGTATCCCGAGGGGAGAAATTTGGCATCAGAAAGTTTGTCGCTCATAACTCACTAACTTGTCTGCATCCATAAATCTGGGATCTCACCTGTTCGCTAACCCTAAAAGCCCTCCTTCACCACTTAGCAGTTCATTGTGATACTCATGGAGGTTAACAGATAAATTGACACAGACTACCAGGGATTGCGTGTGCGTAATAGGGACCTATGACTAATAGAGTTCACTTTGATCCAGCCAACACCATGATAACACAGTTTTGTCATCCAATTTTTAATCGCTATATTGTTTTAGTAGGAATCTATTATTGATTCAAAATGAAAACTGCCACTAAACCTTCTCCAGTGCCAGTGCACTCTCCCTCGTACATATAGGAAAAATCCCGTGGATAGGAAGAACTCTTGCGATGCAAAGCCAATGTATCCATCACAGAATTGCCACAGAATCATTCAACATCAGCAACTGAAATTAATGAGCTGCATTCATAATGCTAATAAGAACTCATGGGAACTCCAATTTGGTAAATAATTCGCATGATGCTTGCAGAAACACATCAATATTGGGCAATGTACACCAACTTCTTAGGAAGACAATATTCTCTTCGTGTATAAAATATGATTCGTATGAACCACAAAATGATCTTATGATCCCAAATCTTCCATAATCCCCCCCCCCCCCAACTCTTCGTCGGTGCATTAACAATTAACAACTGGAGTAGACGATATATTATCTATTTTTTAATTAATTAAGCAGGTGACAAGTCACCTGTAGTGGCAGGTAACCTGTCATTTATTGTTATATTTTTTTTTTATTTTTTTATTTTTGAACCTCAAAAACTCAATTTTAAATCATTTTTTTTCTTAAACACATTGTAAAATTCTCCATAAATCACTTACCAACCCCAAAACACCTCAAAATCACTCCAAAAAAAATAAAAATGAACTTAATCAAAAAATCTAAATTGAACTTGATTTACCTTGTCATGCATTTTATAGAAAAAAAAAAAAAACCATTACCATCAAAACCTCTCATCTAATAGAACTCATTGACACAAGAAAAGATGAGTTTTGTTGTTGAAAAATATCGTTTGTCAACTTTCTTTTTCTTTTTGCTACTTTCAGACAACTTGTTCCTCTCTGAAACTTGAAGATTGAAATGTAAAGAAAATAAATTTTTAGATCAAAATTAAATATGTAAAAACTGTAGGGATTGCAGAGTAAGAGAAAGGAAAATATGTGGACTAAATAAAACTATTTCTAGCGAATTTGAGATTAGCAATGAGATTTTTTCTTATTTTTTACTTTATTCATCTTTAATTGATTTTTTTTCTTTAATAAACTCTAATAAATTGATCATTAATTTGGACATGGAATTCTATAATTTAAAAAAAAAAGTTTGAGGATGAATTTTTTTAAAAAAAATTGGGTTATTAATTGTAGACTGTTATGTTACAGTATTTTACCTAAAGTATATTAAAAATATATATATATATATATATATATATATATTAGTGTTTTTTATGATGATGGATTTTCTTCGTCATAATACAGTTAATTTATGACAATTATGAAATTATCATAATTAAATATGATATCAGAGGTGTTTTTCAAAGACAAAAGGAATATCATGACACATTAATATCGCAAAATATTAGATACCAATCTTTTTTACTCGTTGATAAAATAGAAAGAAAAGTTTCATGACAAAAAGTCTCATAGTCGGTGATGAAAAATAGGTTGTCACAACTAAGATTCATCTATAGTTACGAAATATTTATTATTATTATTATTATTAATGTGGATGTCCGAGTCAGCTTGTGCGTACCTCAACTAATCTCACGAGCCCTGAAATTAACGACCATGTAAGTCTAGAAGTGGCCCTGAGATTTATGAGACTTGAACTGATAATCTTTAGGGAGCAAACTTAAGGTGACGAAATATTTTTACCATTATAGGATTTGGTTGTTTAGTGACAAACTTGTTCGTCTCTAAATATCAAATGCATTGGTGACAATAAGTGTTTCGTCCTTTATGGAGATTTGCTTAGTGACTCACCCAAAAAACGTTGCTGAATTAACATCTTTTTTCTATGACAATATAGCATTTGCATCTCTAAAATTTAACAAAGCAATTATTGATAAACATTATATCACTATTAATTAATCTCATTTTGCATCATCAATGAAATTTGAACATTTTATAGCATAATATATATATATATATATATATATATATATATATATATATATTAATGTTACCTATATTTATTTAATATGTCCTATCTCTATATACCATTAAAGGTGTGATGTCAAATTGTTTTTTCCCTTAAAAGTTCCACAAATCACCACAGCAGGTGCCCTACAAAGCCATGATTTTCTTCTTCTTTTCTTATTTAGTTCGATCCCTAATTCCTCAACCTGAATTAGGTCTTGAGTTTTCTTCTCCCCCTTAATTCACCATTCCTCTAATCTCTGTCAATTCCCCCCTACCCACTAATTCTATCAGTACTTCAGTCTTTCAATTTTGCAGCTAGGTAAGTTTCTTATCCACTGGTTAAAAAACATGGGATGAAAGGATATATCATGCTTTTATTCAAATATCGTTGTAGTCTTTTTTTTTTTGTTAAGTTTTATCTTATTTAATCTAATCTGATTTTTTTTCTTCAGATTTTGGGTTCTTGGCCTTGATATAAGTTGTTAGTCGCTTACCTAGATGGAGACCTTTCTATTTTGCTTAATTTTTTATTTGATTCAACCTATTAGAGGGTGTTTGTTTTTAGGTAGCTGGTGTGTTTTAAAGAAACCACAAGAAATTATTATTTGGTTAAACTTTCAACCACACTTTTAAAATGTGAGGCCCAATTATATTCATGATTCAATCTCAAGTTCACAAGAAGCAACTAACACATGCTTTTAAAGTTGATTTGAAAACACAGTTGTCTCTCCACTGTTAATTTTTGAAAAGAAAAAAAAAACCATTATAGAAAGTGATCAAAATAACCTGAGGTTATCTTTCATTCAACCTCCCTTTTCTCTTTCTTTCTTTCTTTCTTTTTTTCTTTCTTTCTTGTGTAATGAGCTCTGGTCTTCCAAACCTTCTAGCCTTGGTTCCCATATGTCTCAAAAAACAAGAAAAAAAAATCAATCCACAAAAACAAGGCCACAATAGCTAGGAATCCATCCATCAGATTTACTTGCCTTCAATCTTCTTCGATCTTCAACTTTTTTAATACAGATTATTGTTTGTATTATTTATTAATTTTGCTATTTTAAAAATAAGAGAGAAATTTGTGTTTTATTTGGTCATTTTATGTACAACGTCAATTTCAACCAAAATTTTAATCAAACATATTATAACATGTTTTTGGTCAAACAACAATTCAAACCACATTTTTATCTTAACATATATTTTACCTAGCCCAATCAAAAGTAAAAGTGAATTTTTAAAAATTATTCTTTTCAAATTACAACCACAGAAGCTACTACGATATAATTTATTGTGTTTTGACCACAAATTATAAAAAAGCATTGTTAACATGCAAATTGATAAATAAATTAGTTGTTCTTTTTAGTAGTTTAACATGCAACAACTTCAACCGTAATTTTAAAGAAACACTTATTATTTACTTTTTTTAGAAATATTTTTAACTACAGTTTTACTAAACATTTATTTAAATCAAACATACTATAATATTTTAAATAGTTTTGATGTGCTGATGTTAAGAATGATTTTAAAAAAAAAAACTTTATTTTGATGTATTTTTAAGCGAAAAACACTTTAAACCGTCACCGCTACCACAATCTCAAACAGGTAAAGAGTGGTAATTTCCAGCGTTTTAAAAGTATTTTTTTAAAAAAATTAATTTTATTTTTTCTTCAAATTATTTTTTTGTATTTTCAAATCGTTATTTTGATGTGCTAATATTAAAAATAATTTTTTAAAAATAAAAGGTATCATTTTAATACGATTCCAAACAAAAAAATATTTTAAAAACAACTGCTATTATACTTTCAAATATCCTAAAAATACCAGCCCAATCCTCCACTAGCCTGGAATGTGTTATGGGACATAAATAATGATCCTCCTATGCTTACATCTTATTGTAAATTTTTTGTTGTTCTTAGAACATACCATAATAACCAGTTTTCTATTATCTTTTAATATCCTATACTTTGAATATCATTTTTGTTTTTACAACATTTGCATCGATCTTATATTATTGCTCAATGGGGCCCTTAATTCTAGAAAAAAGAAGACTGATAGTACTCATGAAACCCTGAGCATGCCTTCCCTTCATTGCCTTGAACGAGTCTTTTCCCTTATTCTTGCTGTATCTTTCGTGCCACTTTTTTCAACTTCAATTGTTTTCCTTGTCCACGACAGTGATCTTTTGAGTGACATTTTCACTTAGACATGCATGTGGAATATTCCTTCTTGTTGTGAAATATTTAAATGAATTGTGAAATTTGTATTAGTAAATTTTGTTTTGAAAATGTATTTTTTCGTTTAGTTAGATTTGTTATTGTTAAATTTCTTTTTATTTAATTATCAGACTTTCATGACACGTATTCTAGGTTTGACGGGTTAACTTGGTTTGATGGGTTAACCCAGTTAATTCTGGGTAAACCCGTCAATTTGTTTTTCTATTTAGTTATCAAACTTTCATGACGCGAATCTCAGGTTTGACGGGTTAACCTGGTTTGAAGGGTTAACCTGGTTTGAAGAGTTAACCCAGTTAATTCAGATTTTTTTCTTTTTCTTCATTAGTTTTTTTCTTCCTATTGGTTTTTTTTCTTTGTTTTTTTCTTTTTAATTAATCTATTTAATTATCACACTTTTATGACACGACCTTATAGTCAGAGCCACATCCAATGCTCTTGGGTTCAGTGTTGCAGTCAGGCTCACTTAAACTTAAGTAATGTAAGTTTAATATTATTATTAATATTATAAATATTATTCTTGGGTCAAGCGTTGCAGCTAGACCCAAGGATTTTGGGTATATCTTTGCAGAAAGACCTAACACTCTTAGATCTTAGCTTTTTTATATATTTTTATGCAAGAAAAGAAAATTAACCCATGGCGTATGACTTTGTTTTTTTTTTTTTCCTTTTTCTTTTCCTTTCTAAGCCTTTTACTGTGAACTGCACGGTGCAGTCCACAGTAAAAAAAACTTATGCCTTTAGTTTATTTTTTTTTGTCTATAGTTTCTTAATATTAAGTTTTTCTGTTTAATTATTAGGCTTTCATGACACAGATCTCAGGTTTGATGGTTTAACCCAGTTGATTCATATTTTTTTTCTTTTTCTTCAATAGTTTTTTTCTTCCTGTATGTTTTTTTCTCTTTGCTTTTTTCCTTTTTAATTAATCTTTTTTTTTAATTTAGTTCATTAATATTAAATCTTTTTTCTATTTAGTTATCACACTTTCATGACACGAATCTCAGGTTTGACGAGTTAACCTGATTTGGCGAGTTAACTCAGCTGATTCAATTTTTTTTTCTTTTTTCTCATTAGTTTTTTTCTTCCGATTTCATCTTTTAATATTGTATGCAGTCCACAGTGAAAAGGCTGATGCCTTTAGTTTTTTTTTTTCTTTTTTTTTTTCTTTTTATGCCTTTCACTGTGGACTGCACAGTGCAGTCCACGGTGAAAAGGCTTATGTCTTCTTTTTTTTCTTTTTAATTAATTTTTTTATTTAGTTTGTTGATATTAAATGTTTTTCTATTTAGTTATCAAACTTTCATGACACGGATTTTAGGTTTGACGGCTTATGCATTCTTATAAGTTTTTTTTTCTGTTACTTTTTCTTTTGAATTAATATTTTTTTTATTTAATTTAGTTCATTAATATGATTTTTTTTCTATTTAGTTATTGGTTGATGTCTTTTTTCTATTTAGTTATCTTAGGTTTGGCTAATTGAAGAATTTTTTTTTCTTTTTGCTTTTTTTTTTGTTTTTATACCTTTGACTGTGGATTGCACAATGCAATCCGTAGTGAAAAGGCTGATGCCTTTTGTTTGTCTTGGTTTTTTCCTTTTTAAGTAATTTTTTTCGTTTAATTTAGTTTGTTAATGTTCAATTTTTTTCTATTCAGTTATCAAACTTTCATGACACAGATTCCGGGTTTGACGGGTTAACCTGGTTTGACGGGTTAACCCAATTAATTCTGGGTAACCCGCCAATTTTTTTTTTCTATTTAGTTATCAATTTTTCACGACACGAATCCAAGGTTTGACGAGTTAACCTGCTTTGAAGGGTTAACCCAGTTAATTCAGATTTTTTTTTTCTTTTTCTTCATTAGTTTTTTTCTATTTAATTAATCTATTTAATTATCACACTTTTATGACACGACCTTGCAGCCAGACCTGCATGCAAGGCTATTGGATCTGGTATTGCAGTGAAACTCACATAAACTTGGGTCATGCAAGTTTAATGTTATTATTAATATTATAAATATTACTCTTAGGTCAGGCGTTGCAGCAAAATCCAAGACTCTTGAGTATAACTTTGTAGAAAGACCTAACACTTTTAAATCTTAATTTTTTTTATATTTTTTATGCAAAAAAAATGACCCGCGGCATCGCACGGGTCATGTAACTAGTAAGCTTCCTCACGCCTTTTATTTTCATTCACTTATATATTATAATAATATAATAATTATTATTATTATTATATTATATTATATTATAATTATAAACTGCTCATTTTTTTTGTTTTTATTTTTTTTCATTCTTTTTCCTTTTTTTATGCCTTTATGGCTTTTTTTTTGTTTTTTTCTTTGTGTTTTTTTTCTTTTAATGAATTTTTTTTGTTTAATTTAGTTTGTTAATGTTAAATTTTATTTTATTTAGTTATCAGACTTTCATGACACGGATCCCGAGTTTGACGGGTTAAACTGGTTTTACGAGTTAACCCGAAATTTTTTTCTCTTTTTAATTAATTTTTTTGTTTAGTTTAGTTTGTTAATGTTAAATTTCTTTCTATTTAATTATCAGACTTTCATGACACGTCTCCCGGGCTTGACAGGTTAACCCAGTTAATTCTGAGTTAACCCGTAAATTCTTTTTTCTATTTAGTTATCAAACTTTCATGACGCGAATCTCAGGTTTGACGAGTTAACCTGATTTGAAGGGTTAACCCAGTTAATTCAGATTTTTTTTCTTTTTCTTCATTAGTTTTTTCTTCCTGTTGGTTTTTTTTTCTTTGTTTTTTTCTTTTTAATTAATCTATTTAATTATCACACTTTTATGACACGACCTTGCAGCCAGACCCACATCCAAGGCTATTAGGTCCGCTGTTGCAACTAGACTCAACTAAACTTGAGTCATGTAAGTTTAATATTATTATTAATATTATAAATATTACTCTTGGATCAAGCGTTGCAGCTATACCAAAGACTCTTGGGTATATCTTTGCTGAAGACCTAACACTCTTAGATCTTAGCATTTTTTGATGTTTTTTATGCAAGGAAAAAAAATAACCCGTGGCGTATGCCTTTGTTTTTTTTTTCTTTTCCTTTTTAAGTCTTTCACTGTGGACTGCACTAAAGCTGATGCCTTTAGTTTTTTTTTTTTGTCTTTTTATCTTTTTTTTTTTAATTTAGTTTTTTAATATTAAATTTTTTCTGTTTAATTATCAGACTTTCATGACATGAATCCCAGGTTTGATGAGTTAACCCAGTTGATTCAGATTTTTTTTTCTTTTTCTTCATTAGTTTTTTTTCTTCCTGTAGGTTTTTTTTCTCTTTGCTTTGTCCTTTTTAATTAATCTTTTTTTTACTTATATAATAATAATAATAATTATTATTATTATTATATTATAATTATAACATATACTAAAAGTGCTCAGCGTTTCACTGTGCACTGCACAGTGAAACGCTGAGCTGTCTTTTTTTTTTTAATTTTTTTTAATTTTTTTCCTATTTTTATTTAAATCTTTTTTCTATTTAGCTATCACACTTTCATGACACGAATCCTAGGTGTGACGGGTTAACCTGATTTGGTGGGTTAACCCTGTTGATTCAGATTGTTTTTCTTTTTCCTCATTATTTTTGTTCTTCCGATTTTATCTTTTTATATTGTATGCAGTCCACGGTGAAAAGGCTGATGCCTTTATTTTTATTTTTTTTTGCTTTATTTTTTCTTTTTATGCCTTTCACGGTGGACTGTACAGTGCAGTCCACGGTGAAAAGGCTGATGTCTTCTCTTTTTTTTAATTAATTTTTTTATTTAGTTTGTTGATATTAAATTTTTTTTCTATTTAGTTTTCAGACTTTCATGACACGGATCTCAGGTTTGACGGGTTAACCCAGTTAATTCAGATTTTTTTTCTTCATTAGTTTTTTTCTTCCTGTTAGTTTTTTTTCTTTGTTTTTTTAATTAATCTATTTAATTATCACACTTTTATGACACGACCTTACAGTCAGACCCACATCCAAGACTATTGGGTCTGGTATTACAGCTAGACCTATTTAAACTTGGATCATGCAAGTTTAATGCTATTATTAATATTATGAATATCACTCTTAGGTCAGACGTTGCAGCCAAACCCGAGACTCTTGGTTATAGTTTTGCAAAAAAACCTAACACATTTAGATCTTAGCGTTTTTTAATATTTTTTATGTAAAAAAATTGACCCGCGGCATCGCGCGGGTCATATAACTAGTTTTATGCTAGAGTTTGGAGGCCAATAAAGAATAAGTTTCTTTCTCAAAAGATCTAATTTCAAGATTTTAACTCGAGAAATTAAAGAAAAGAAGAAACTTGTTTGGCCACATTGATCCAAGCCTATACCTTTTGTAGTTACTGAATTTGTTTTATCATTAATGTTTGGGACTTGCTAATTTTCTTACATCTTCATCCCGTATTAATCGGTTCAGAGAAGAGGACAAATATTTTCCTTCACACTTGCGGCGCAGCTTCAATGATTTCCCATTAATAAAATATATATATAACGTTTTAAAATTACATTATAGTTTGATAACCAATATGCAATGCAAATATTAATATAAGGTCCATACAAATATTGAATTTTATTATAAGTATGATATACAATTAAATTTAAATAATAAAAAAGTAAATTGAAGATTTATTTTAAAAGATTCATTGTTTAATTAAGAAGAAACAACAACAATATATTTATATATAATCAGATTTGGATTCATGGATACATTTTCCTTGCCTCTAAACACATTATTTACCAAGGTCAAATGCCTCTCATTTCTGTTGACGATAATAGCTTGTTTGAGAGTATAATAAATATTGTTTTTTAAAATTATTTTTATTTATAAATATATTAAAATAATTTTTTTATTTTTTAAAATTTATTTTTCACTCTAAAAACACAACAAAAAAATTTCAAAAGTTTTTTAAAAGCTTAAAAATATTAGAATATATCGCATATTTATTTATGGTGTAGATAATTTTGTCAAATTAATAAAAAGAAGATGATTTTTCTCTAATCGATTCTTAAATTAATTTGGTCCAAATAACTTTTATGTATTTTTAGAGCTGGTTTGAAGGAGTTATAAATTTTTTAAAAAACTATTTTTTTATGGAAAAATATTAAAATAATTTTTATTTTATTTTTTAAATTTTATTTTTAACATTAACAAATTAAAACAATACAAAAACACATTAAAAAAATTAATTTAAAACTAGAAAAAATTAAAAAGTTTCTAAAAACATAAATATACCACTGGCAAACAAGTGCTTCATAAACAAGACCAAACCAACAGAGGGGAGAGCTTTGCTCCAAATTATGAAGGATTATCAATATCAACTAAGCGTCCTTAACACAGTTATGGAAGAGGAGGTTTAAGGAAAGGTCTTATCAGTAAATTGCTTTCATGTCCTGTCAAGGTCGATGAACTTCCCAGTATTTCAAACTACCCTCAGAAACCACAGACATTCTAAGTTACGCAACAATCAACTTTCCATCTCCCTTTCCTTGTTTAGAAACTTCACTTAATCACTTCTCTTCCTTTCATCTTCTTCTCTTTCCCTTCAAGAAGCCACTGTGCAAGACACCGTTGTTGTCTCTCTCTCCCTCAACATTTTATTTACTGCTACAGCTTTCAGAAAAAAAGTAAAGGAAAACTATGGGTCGTGGAAAGATTGAGATCAAAAAGATTGAAAACCCCACTAACAGGCAAGTCACCTACTCAAAAAGAAGAAATGGTATTTTCAAGAAAGCCCAGGAACTCACTGTTCTTTGTGATGCTAAGGTCTCTCTTATCATGTTCTCCAACACTAACAAATTCCATGAGTACATTAGCCCCTCCACAACGTACGTGTACATTATATGTTTCTCTCAAAGTATTTCTTCTTTTTTTTTTCTTGTCTCTCTCTGTCTTCGTTGATGCAGCTATATGAAACCTTAATAATGGAACTGTACGTGTTGGTTTTATTATTATGACCAGGACAAAGAAGATCTACGATCAATATCAGAAGGCTTTAGGCATAGATCTGTGGAGCGCTCAATACGAGGTTAACATCTCTTTCTGCCTTTCTTCTAATGTTTGATCTATATTCAAAGCATTTTGTTTGTGAGGTTTGCAGAAAATGCAAGAGCAATTGCGGAAGCTGAAAGATATCAATCATAAGCTGAAAAAAGAAATCAGGTAACTTTGAAAAAGAAAGAACCTTGATGATCCATACATGTACGTACGTATGTATGTATGTTTGTATATGGTTGTGGTTGTGGTTGTGGTTTTAGTTTATTTCTTTTTAATTAGGGGAATATTTGTGAAGTGGAGCTGCTAATTAAGGTGTTGGTTTTAACAGGCAGAGGATAGGAGAGGACCTTAATGAATTGAGCATTGATCATCTGCGCGTTCTTGAGCAAAATATGACTGAAGCCTTGAATGGTGTCCGTGGCAGGAAGGTATGTCAGATGCTGGATTTGATTTGGGGCTTTTTCCTAATTCCTAAAAGTGATTTGGGCTTCTTGTTAATTTTGTGGACATTTATTAATAAAAAATATTAATTAATTATGATCTTAACATTTGTTGGCTCAAAGGAAAATTTAATTATTGTTTTAAGGAAAATTTATACACCTTCGAACTTAATTATGCTTCTTTATTTTTGCGTTATGGGCTTTCATGAACTGGATGCTGGGTGCATGCATGCCCTTGCACTCATTTCATATTTTAGGAACATGCCTTGTCAAATTAACAGTTTATACTAACAATTTCAACATTCTTTGATTGTTTACAGTACCATGTTATCAAAACACAAACCGAAACCTATAAAAAGAAGGTTAGTGATATATAAAATGCGTTTTCAATTTCATGAACGCAGAACAAATCACTCTTGTTATATATAAATTGCAGGTAAGGAGTTTGGAGGAGAGACATGGAAACCTCTGGATGGAATATGTAAGAATGTAAACTTTCATGTCTTGTTTTCATTAACTTTTCAACTTAGAATAAACAGATGGATTAAACCAGAGAATTTCTTCTTTTTTTGTATGGTTTTCTTTTGGAATTCAAGGAAGCAAAAATGGAGGATCCACGATATGGATTAGTGGACAGTGAAGGAGATTATGAATCTGCTGCTGCTCTTGTAAATGGGGCTTCCAACCTCTATGCATTCCGCCTGCACCAGGGGCACCACCACCACCATCCTAATCTTCACCTTGCTGGTGGGTTTGGACCCCATGACCTCCGTCTTCCTTGAGTGGTCCTAGTCTTCAGACATCTAATCTAAGTGCTCTCGTGATAATTAGAGATGCTATCTCTGATATTGAATAATGAAGAACGTAGTGAGGTGGACTGATTACAGTCCACTGCAGATATAATCAAACTATATTTATGCTTATATAGATTGTAATTTGGTGCATCAGGATAATGTGTTGGTAAACTTGTTAGACTGTGATTTGAGCAACTGAGTGCAAATGGCCATTTGGAGAATCTGGGAATTTTGTGCACTGTTACTGGAGATGGCAGAAAAAACTCTTTATTTTGTGTGATTATTTATTTTTATATTTTAAAAGTATTTTTAAAAAATTTTAATTTTTTATTATTATTTTGTTTTAAATTAATTTTTTTTAGTATTTTGAATTATTTTGATGTAATGGTGTAAAAATAATTTTTTTAAAATAAAAATAATTATTTTAATATATTTTAACAACTTCTTTAAACTTTTAAACCCTGAAGATATTATGGTTATCATATAATATAAGATTGTTAAATATTTTAATATATTTTATACTCTTAAAAAGTATTTTCTTGTCAAGTGATTCTGTTTATCACTAACATAAAACAAAATGAAAATTCAATAATATTTTATACAAGTATTTTTCACCACACAATTAATTTCCACCGTAAAAGATTAAATAGTTATAAGTAAATCATGGAAATTTTGAATTTTAAAAAATAGTTTGTTCTATTTTCTTAAATAAAAAGAAGATAATTCTAGTAAATATTAAAAAATATAGAGAAAATAAAATACATATCTCACCATAAAAATATTTTTATATATAATTTTTTTATTTTAATGGCATTTATTTTTTAAAATAAATATAAAATATTTAATAAAATATCACTGATTATATTATATTTTATTGTTTTTTAAATCTCATTGTCATATGCGTCGTTTAAACGAACGATTGTTTCCCAAAGCCGTAAGTTAATATCCTAACGGATATGCACAGAAACGTTACCCGCGTTTTTTAATTTCACTCCTCACTCTCACTGGGCACTACACCAGAATCCCTATCAGAAACAGAAACCATAAAATAAAATAAAGAAAGAAAATCCACTCCAAATTCCAATTCCCATAAAAATCACAATTCAAATCCTTCAATTCCACTCTCCGAAGAAGTCAAATCTCTTCCAACACGTTAAACACTACATATTTATGGCAGCAATTTCTGCTACTGCCACTACTAGTGTTACTACCACCACTTCAATTCCTCCTCCTCCTCCGTGGATCCCCGAAGACGACCTCTTGTTGAAAAACGCTATCGAGGTAAATTCAATTCCTCTTTTCTCTCAATCACATTCCACAATTCTCATTTTCTCTAAACTTAGATTTCATTTTCCCATTTATCAAATTCACACCAAACCCTAGCTATCAAAATCGTTTATAAATTTGATTGTTTTTTTTGTTTTGTTGATTAAAGGCAGGTGCTTCGTTGGAAGCGCTGGCGAAAGGGGCGGTGAGATTTTCGAGGAAATTTAGTTTGCGTGAATTGAGTGATCGCTGGCATTCTTTACTGTATGATGATGATGTTTCGGCTGAAGCGTCTGGTCGAATGGTAGAGTTACAACTTTCTAATTTGTCCTTTTCCAAAGTAAATACTATTACTAGTAGCAGTAATAATAATAAATTTGGTGCTGCTTTGAAAGAGAGTGATTCTGTGAAAAGAAAATTTGAATGTGTTCGGCAATTGTATTATGCAACGAGGAAGAAATTGCGGAAGCGTGGTGTTGGAGGGTGTGGTGATTTTTGTTTTCTTGATTCGCTGGATGGTGGTTCTTTTGAAGGGGGTGTTGGATTTGGTGGGAATGGCGGGTTTGGAGAGGATGATCGAGTGCGTTTTGGATTTGTTGGGGGAAATGAAGGTGGGGAAGGGGATGTGTGTTTTGAGAGAGAAAATGTGCAAAGGGATGTGCAGGATGTGCAGGATGTTGAAGATGGATTCGTTGAATTTCGAGATTCTGAGAGAAGTGAGGAACCTGGGCCATGTGGTGTGCCAGAAAGTGATGCTTTGATTCATGCAGGGCGAATTGAGTCTTTGGCACCAAGGGTGCCATTATGGAAAGGGATGGAGGATGTTTCTGCACCTAAAATGCCAGCTAGTGTGAATGGTAAAGGTCAAAGTGAAGGGGATTTGATTGTAAATCATGATGATGTAAATGGGTATAAAATGAGTTTGGTGGGAGTTGAGGTTGATCACTCCAGAGTAGAGTTGCGTGATGAACCTGTATTTGATGTACGTGATAGGTCAACTGCAATTTCAGAATTTGATTTTCCAGATATTTCAGACTCGCTCTTGAACTTTCCAAATGACAATGAGCCACTTTTTATCGATGTTAACGGGAAAGATGCTATAGATAAAGCTTGTTATGATAGCATTACTACTTCACTTTTGGTGAGTTCTCCTAATGATGTTCAGGGTGATGTGCCTGATGTTAAAGATCCAGTGATGTTAGCTTCAGATACAAGCCTCGGAATACCTGATGGTGCATGCCCTGCAGAGTTAGAGGTTGTTGCAGAGGAATCGCATTCTGTTGGTGGTAAGCAGGATATTAATTTTGTGTCAGAAATGAACGCACCACCATCTACATCAGCACCAAAAGTTTTGTCCGCTGAAGAAAATGTTGGAGAGATGGAGTGCACGTTGAATATGGAAGACTTTGAAATCCCATGCAATGATGATGTTTTCATAGGTAAAACAATTTCTTCTCCCATAATGGAACAAATTTCTAACCTGACTCACAACCTGCCTTCCTCGAGCCTTGATAAAAAGGATTGCAAACAAGAGATAATCTTGCTGAAGAAAGAAGGAATTCCTGCTCAATGTCTTACTTCTCCGCAGATGGTAGGGGGCAGTATGTTGCCAGTAACCAGTCCAAGACACCAACCTGTTTGCAGTGGTGCCAAATGCGAGTCTCTTGCTTTAATTTCTAGACCAGTAATCACAGCCCATGTAGAACCAAGCGAGGGCAGAGTAGCCTTGGGAACTCCTACTCCTTCCACAGTGGGACTGCCAAAGTTTGGGTCATTAGATGAAAAATTAAGTTTGCCTATAAAAGTTATTTCAGTACCCTCAACATCAAATCAGGAAGAATCCGGGAGTGATGATGATGTTCCCTGCTTTTCAGACATTGAAGCCATGGTAAAATAGATTCTGTTAATTGATGGCCTTTTAAGAATTCTGTTTAAATACATTTCCTAAATTTCTCTTATATTTTTTGTCTCCTTTCAGATACTTGAAATGGATCTATGCCCGGATGATTCAGATTCATTTTTTAATCACGAAGGTCAGGCACCAACATTTGCTTGTTGTGCATCAATTTTTGCTTCTTGTGTTACTTGATTGTGCAAACTCTACTGACCAAAGAATCACACGCTTAGTTATAAATACTTGCACACTAACCTCAGTAACTTTTTAAATTGCTGTGGTGATTGCTAATTAATTGAATCCGGTGGATAACATCAGTTTAGGATTAAACAAGACATTTTGATTCTTTAGTTGGACAATTGAGATAACTCTGCTATTGTAACTGTTTTTTGAAGTAACTTTGAGCTGATTTCTGTTAAATTGAACTTTCTAGTCTCAAGATATCAGAATGAAGATGCAATGAGGGCAATTATAAGGTTGGAACAGTGTGCTCAGTCTTCTATGCAACGAGCCATTGCATCTCGAGGAGCACTTGCTGTCTTGTACGGGCGCCATTTGAAGCATTATATCAAGGACACTGAGGTATGTTAAATCAATGTTGACCTTTTCTTTTTCTACATCACATGTCTGGGTCTGATCATTTATTTGCTTGTAGGATAACTCTCTTGTTCTTATGAACCTCCTGCTCATGTGTAGGTTATGCTTGGCAGAGCGACAGAGGATATGGATGTTGATATTGATTTGGGTAGAGAAGGGCCTGCCAACAAAATATCAAGACGGCAGGTGAGATTTCTCTGAGTTTTCTTTGATTCTATTCTTTACTGATTTGAATTTACAGCTGGTTACCAGACCTTGAGTGTATGCTGTTCTTTTTTACTTGAGGGAACTCTCTTTAATTTACAGATAACAACTTGTAGGAGTCATAAATTTTTTATGTAGATATCATGGTCTGCGAGGCTGCATATCTGAACATCACTATATAAAACTCAAGGGAACATGGAACTGAAGAGGACATAAAGAAGAGGTGAAAAGAGTAGCAATAAAGGAATACAAAAATTCATCTGGGAAAAAAAATCTGTGGGGAATTGAATTTGTGTTATCTCACAATCTTTGAGCTTGGCAAAGGATCCTGGTCATTGTTTTCCTCACCCGATGAGCAATTTATAATTCAAAGATGATAAATATTTGGACGAAATTCAGATGTTATTAGCTCTATAACCCTGTCTCTAGCTGACATTTTTATAAAACTTGAAGTAGATAATTTTTTTCTTTTGATAAATATTCACTGCTTATATTTGTTTTCATCTGAAGCCTTTTTAGCTTCTTAAGATCCCATGCTCTGATTTTCATGCAAGTATAACTGATTATCTCTCATTTATCAGGCACTCATAAAGATGGAAGGAGATGGTTCTTTCTTTTTGAAGAATCTTGGTAAGAGTCCAATGTTTTTGAATGGCAAAGAACTTGCTTCTGGACAGAGTAGGGGACTGAGATCAAGTAGTTTGATTGAGGTAGGCAGCTTCTGCACTCCCCATGTATTCAAGTCTGATAAGTTTGAAACTATTTTGAGTGGTTTTACTGTCTTATTGTCATTTATATGTTTCATTGAATTTACCTTGTTCTTGCATCCTGAAGCTATTGTATTTCTTGCTTGGATTTGTTATTCGTGTGCAAGATAACTAATAACATTGAAATTGTTGAATCTTCAGATTAGGGAAATGGCATTTGTCTTTGAAGTGAATAGCAAATCGGTGAAGCGGCATCTGGTGAGTGTCATCAAAAACCACAAAGAAAACAATTTCAAATCTAAATGGTCAGATAAAGGGGTAAACCACCGAGAAACTGATTTCAAGTTTGAATGGTCAGAAGGGGTTCCATGACCTGAGAAAAGTCACCACCAGGTTCCTTCATTTTTCCATCTTGAGCTTCTTAGGGCATAAAAAAAGTTTAACTGTAGTGCATCCCTTGTTGCTAGCATTTGTATTATCCAACCATATAATGTTTAGACAATGTCCTGCTGTAGAGATAATTTACAGATAACCATGTTATGTATATGAATAGTTGTGGATACCAAAATTAGAAAGTAAAATGGCTGGATGAAAGTGCCAATTCTCGTCAACTTTAGCCTTGCAATGCGGGGGCAGTTAGTGCTGATGCTAATGGTTCTCCTTGCTGTTACTATTTTAATCTGCGTATATGCGCACTGTATATGTCTTGTGATCGTATTTTATGGCCCTCCACTAAAAAAGAATCATGACTTGGGGTGGGGGTTGCGGATTGCTTTTGAATTTTGGTTTCAGACATGGTTTTGATTGGTAGCCATCATCAGTCCGATTACAAGGAGTTTTGATTGCATGAAGGAAACATGGATAAGCACTGACATGATTATAAGAGGTCCCCATTTACTCGAAGCTGTACTTTTTACCTCAGTTTGGTGAAATTTGACTTTCACCAGATGGGAAATGGCATCACCAGACTGACGTACAAAACCAAGGCACACTAGGAAGTAACCCTAATGCCATAATTCACTTGCTCTGCACTAGATGGTCACCCGCACAGTAGATTCCCACTTGGAAGATCTAGAGCTGTGGCCTCTGACCGTCAACTTGTCCTTTTTGACCCACCGATCGCTTGTGTTAAAACCATTTTTGGGTTCCTTCCAACCAGTACAGATCACTAGGATAATGTTATGTTACTGTCTTACCTCTTTGGATGCAACCAGAGGCGTGAGAATTTATGAAATTTATCTTGAGAGTTGTTTGCAATTCACGTTAGCCAGCACTAAATGTGACTCAATTACCCATTTTATTTATAATATGAAAGGATCCCCCACCAGCTGCTACTTATTTGATTGTATTACACTCAAACTTTGCCTTCACTTAGTTATTCTCTTGGAACCAAGCATTGGTCATTATCTGCTTGGTAGTCACGTGGGGAAAACATGACTCACCTCACGAACGCATGACATGGAAATTAATCGAGATTCCAGCCTATCTTACAAGAGGTACCAGCTTGCTTCCAGGCTTAAACAAGGGGAAAACATGTTGGAAATTGAAAACCAAAATCAAGATAGTAATAAGATTGTTCAGCAATGGAGGATTCTTTGAACTTGGTGGTGGCTTTGAATATGTAAAGTTTCAATCATATATAACTCACCAGCATTGGGGCCCAGATTCCCATTCCATCCACCACCATTGAGAGTTCTTGCAACAACTGCATCGTATATCATTTGGTTCCACCACCACCACGCAATTTGTCGTGATTGAGAACTGATTTTTGGGTCTAATACTAATCTGGATCATGCAGCCTTTGCCACTCTGTTATTCCCTTAATTCAAAGCAAATAATATGGGACCAAGATTTTTTGTTTATGTTTAAAGGAAACCCAAGTGCTTAAAATCAATTTGGAAGTTAATCAAGAATATCATAACCCACCAAACATTAATCCATGTTGCCTCTGCTATCAACAGCAACAAGGTCGCCCATGTGACATGGGAATTAAAAAGTGAAGCAGAAGGGCGTTGGAACCGTGTATCTTTGAATTTAAAAAAAAAAAAACTAATAATTTTAGATTATTTCGATACTTTAATAGGAAAAATATTTTTTAAAAATTAAAAAAATATTATTTTAATATATTTTTAAGTAAACCAACCATTCCTACTATTTTAACAACAATACCTAATTCTGTACTGTACAACATCTATCTACTCAACTCATGAAAAACTTTTGATGTAACCATCTAGGTGGTGGTTTAGTGGTAAAAACTTGGAATCAAGAAGTTTGCTTTCTTTGTGTTCTCAGGTTCGAGCCCTGCAGTTGCTCATATGATGGCCACTGAAGGCTTACATGGTCGTTAACTTCAGGGCCCATGAGATTAGTCGAGGTGCAAAAAAAAAATTGATGCACATGAATTTAACTCAAATTTAGAAAAGAGAATCCAGGTAAAAAAGCGCCAAAATACTGATCCTATCACCCTACTTCAAATGACTTCAACAAAATTTACAAGCATCTTCTTAATTTCCTGTTTTCTTCCCTTTGTTCCCATCATTTTTATTTACTGCGTTATCTTCAAGAAGTCATGGATGATGATGATGATGATGATGATGTGATGTCAAGAACCAACAGAGCTCAAGCTGGGACAAGTCAATTTATGAGAAGACACGTCATTACATGAACGAACAGGAGTGTCCTTCATAACTTCCAACACTCATTCACATACGATAATATAGCCATCTTCTTCCATGTAGGCATACAACACCCATCCCAAATTTAAATACAAAGGAAACAATTAAAAAGGGCTCTGACAAGCACCCCGTGAAGTCACTAACAAAAAGAAGATAACTCATCCCAAAGGTGGCAAGAGAGTCCCTCTCTCTCACAAGCAGTTTCTTTCTTGCCTTCTCTCTGTCCTGATTCTCTCACTGAACGGCCTTGATTAACTCTCATACATTCTTCCCTCCCCCCCCCCCCCCCCGAGTTATCTCCTTGTCTGGCTATCTTCAAGTTTCAAATTTTCAGTTCCCACATCCACTTGTAGCGAAAAAACCAGCAAATGGGCACCCTCAGTTTTTCTTTATTTTCTTTGGTTCTGCTGATCTCAGTCACTAGGCTGTTGGTGGAAGTAGAGTCGAAGACATATTGGGGCGATTTAGAGGTTTTGAAGGAGGTTAAGACCGCGGTGAACCCAAACTCGGTGAGTCCAGGCTCTTGCTTGAGCGCATGGGACTTCACTGTTGACCCATGTGATCATTTATTCAGTGAGAAATTCACTTGTGGGTTCAGGTGTGACATTGTAGTGTCCGGTTCAAGCAGAGTCACTGAGCTCAGCCTTGACCAGGCGGGTTACTCGGGTACTCTCTCTTCCATTACTTGGAACCTCCCTTATTTGCAAACACTCGACCTTTCAAATAATTACTTCTATGGCCAAATCCCTGAGTCGTTATCCAACTTGACTCAACTGAGGCGACTCGGTCTGTCGAGAAACTTGTTGTATGGTGAGATACCCACCTCAATTGGCTCACTAAGTAGCCTGGAAGAGCTGTATTTGGACAACAACAACCTTCAAGGCAATATTCCTGCAAGTTTCAATGGTCTTGCTAGTTTAAAAAGGCTCGAGATTCAATCAAACAAGCTAATTGGTGAGTTTCCCGAGTTGGGTCCACTTAAAAATCTCAAGTATTTTGATGCAAGTGACAATGCCATATCAGGTGATGTCCCATTAGCATTACCAGCATCTTTAGTTCAACTCTCAATGAGAAACAATGGCTTACGAGGCAAATTAGACCCTCAAAGCTTTAGAAGCTTGGCTTTTTTACAAGTACTTGATTTGAGCCACAATAACCTCAGTGACTCAGTCCCTTTACCTCTCTTCACTCACCCTTCACTTCAACAACTCACCCTCTCGTTCAATTTCTTCACGTCCGTACAATCCCCACCATTCCCATTAACCACAACTCTCCAAAGTGCACTGGTAGCCATTGATTTAAGCAATAATGAACTCAGAGGTGTTTTGCCTTCTTTCATGGCTTCAATGCCAAAGCTCTCAGCTTTATCCCTTGAAAACAACAAATTTTCAGGAATGATACCGACCCAATTTGCAATAAAAACGGTTTTACCCGGATCCGAATTGTCTCCATTCGATAGGCTTTTTTTGGGAGGGAATTACTTATATGGACCTATACCGGGTCCTTTAATGGAGCTCCAACCAGGTTTTGCTGATGTAAGATTGAATGATAATTGTTTGTACCGTTGTCCAGTTAGTTTCTTTTTTTGTCGAGGTGGTGATCAAAAATCACAAATCGAATGTAAGAGTTTTAGCCCTTTGATCCCATGAATGCAATGTAACTATGTTAGTTTTTTGTTGATAATAATAATTATTTGATTTGGGTCTTTGGTTTGTTGGTAGTTGTTAGATAACGTATGTATGATTTGCCTGGTGTTCATACTGATAGTGTGGTAATGATGAAGTGGATTTTTTATTTTTATTTTTGACAAGAGGGAGAATCCGGTGCCACAAAATTATATGTACTCCAACACATTAAAAAAATTAATATAATAATATAATACAACAAATATTTAGAAAATTAACCCAATTTAAAGAATCACATATGATATCAACAATTCACGGAAATATTATTTGCTGACTTTTTTAAATTATAAATTTAATTAACACAACACTTAACAAGAAAAGAAAAGAGAGAAAGAGAAAGATTCTAGAATTACATCGAAACTTCAATGATAACATCACTAATACCATTAGAAATATCTCAATGAGACGAATCTAATGAGATTAAAAAAGGTCATCAACGATGATTGTAGTGGGTCACATGAGCAGCCCATAAAAAAGTGAGCCTTGTCATATTTAGATGGCTCATGTGACCCACTCCGTTTACTATTTGTGACCTTCTTTGGTGTTATTGAATTTATCTTGTCGAAATCTTTTCAATGATACCTGTAACGGAGCTTCGATGTGCTTTTGGATGACCTTCTTTGTTTTGTTTTTCTCTTATATTTCTTCATTATAATTTGTAAAGAAAGAGGAGAGAGAAAAAGGTTAAAAAAATGAAGAGACTCCGGAGTCACATTGAAACTTCAATAATGACACTACTGATATCGTTGAAAAGATTTTGACGAAACGAATTCAATAACACTAAAAAATATCGCAAATGGTAAACGAAATGAGTCACATGAACCGGCCAAAGGTGTTAAGGTTCACTTGCATTTGGGCCACTCATGTGGCCCACTCCGGTCACTGTTATTGATCTTTTTTGGATTCGTTGGATTCGTCTTGTCGAGATATTTTTAACTGTAGTGATGGTATCATTATCGAAGTTTAGGTGTGACTCCGAGATCTTTTCTTTTTCTTTTCTTTTTTTCTCTATCTCCCCTCTCTCCTTATTAAATATTGTGTTTATAAAATATGCAATTTAAAAAAGTATTCTATAAACTTTGTTATTTTTCTATATATTTTTTGCATGGTGTTATGTTATCATATTTTTTTACTACTAAAAAAAACACCTTTTTTGGGTACCCTTTCCTTGAGAGATTCATGGGACTTAGGGCATACACGCATAAAGTTTTGTTTGGGCATGTAGGTCCACTTGCATTTTTTGTTATGCTCTATTTGACATTGTGATTTCAACCAAGCTTTTTAAATATAATTTTTTATGCTTCTCTTTTATCACTCTTATTTCATGGAAAGCTTGGTTTTCATCACAGCATTTTATTGGAAATGAAAGAAAAAATAGCGTTGACTTTGGGATAAGTATTTAAAGGAATCTCACCCCTTTTCTTCTTTTCCTTTTTCAATCTGCATTCATTAATAAAACATAAGGGTAAAAAAATTAACAAATTTTGGATTTTCCCCTTTCGGCCTTCATAACTTAAGGATCGAGTGAGTAATGGTCGGCTTCAAAGAGTTTTTTCTCTCCTCCTTGAAGGCCCATCGGGCTATTAAGAGCCTATTTCCTTGAATTACACTAAAAAACAAAAAAAAACAGAAAGGATGAAAATTGCGGTGAGCGTGGATCGAACACGCGACCTTCAGATCTTCAGTCTGACGCTCTCCCAACTGAGCTATCCCCGCAAGATGTGAAGGGGTTCAATTACGATAAATAAATACTCTAAAATATGAAGCTTCTTACACTGGACGAGTAAATTAATCTCTCCCAACTCCACAAGGATTTATCATCACGGAAACGAACATTCATCCACAAGATGGTTCTTAGCCTATTCCATCTTAAACTTCAGCCCCCATGTTTACCGTCTCGGTCATGGACCGTCCTGGTCACTTCCCATCATCTTATCCATGGTATGAACATTCTTTAGCTTCTTTTCTAAGGATTATATATGGAAACAAACGTCCTTAAATCATGGGTTATGCATAAACAATCTGGTAATTATGCTGTTAGGTCTTCTGCAAGTAATCTGATTGTATGACTTTATGCTATATATATATATATATATATATATATATATATATATAAAAAAACATTGTGTTTTGAGCCATGTTATAGGACAGCATGAAAAGTTCAAGTGCTTTTGATATACAGCCAAATTGAACAGGCTTGATAATAAGACAAACACAGATTCACGTGCCTAATAGTTGATCTAAAAGAAAGCCTATGTCTCTTGAGCCTAGAAAATCACTCAAAATGAGTGGTCGTTTTTGAAATTGGCTTAGCTGGAAGCTTGACAAATGAAAGAAAGCTCTTAATAGTCGACAATAGAAACTGAGGCTTAAGTATTTTATCTACTGGTTAAGAACAGGAAGTGCTGTGTGCCATTTTTTTGGATGAATCACCATAGCATTCATGTATCTTAGTTACTACAGCACAATGACAGGATGCTACTAATATATAGCATAATCTTGACTTTGAGGCCTAATTAACTCAGCCCAATCACAGGAGAACGGCTTTTTTCCCTCTTTAAGTAAATTGACCACAAGGGCATTACAGAACTATTGACCACCTCTTCTCCTCCCTACTAAAATAGCAAGAGATCCTCGATCCTCACAGCTACAGATTCAAAACTGTCAATGGAGATTTCATGGCACACCAAGACCTTCTCACTTCTGCTCCTTTTCATCTTTTCTACATTAGCCCCTTCCAAGGCATGCCACCCAGTTGATAAAGAAGCATTACTTGATTTCAAACACAAAATCACAGATGACCCGTCAAAACTGTTGCTTTCTTGGACAGTTTCCTCTGATTGCTGCACTTCTTGGGAAGGCGTTGCCTGTGATGCCTCAGGCAGAGTGGTCAATGTGTCTCGTCCTGGACTTGTTTCAGACAATAATGACTTCATCGAAGACACATACATGTCAGGAACTCTGTCTCCTTCTTTGGGAAACTTGTCCAGTCTTCAACTTCTAGACCTGAGTAATCTCAAGGACTTGAAGGGACCAATACCACAAGAACTTGGCAAGTTGTCGAAGCTTACACATCTCTTTCTTGATACAAACAAGCTCACTGGATCAATACCAATTACATTAAGGTACTTCTCTCAGCTGAAAAAGATATATCTTAGTGACAATTTTTTATCTGGTATTGTTCCTCCATCTGTTATGAAATCCTGGACTTCTGTCTCGGAACTTGGTTTATCAGGAAATGCTTTGTCAGGGCCTATTCCTCCTACAATTGGTAAGTTGGTTATGGTAACTAAGCTTGATCTACATGAAAACAACTTTACTGGTAGCATTCCCACAAGCATTGGAAATCTTAAGAATCTCAAATATCTTGATCTATCTGAGAATCAGATAGCTGGAAGCATCCCGCAGTCCATCGGTGGACTTGCTGCTTTGGAACTGCTCTATGTCAATCAAAATCACATCACAGGAAGGATACCATCTTCGATATCTGGACTTAGTTCTATGATATTCTGTCGTTTATCAGAAAACAAGTTATCAGGCAGCTTACCACCATCAATTGGCCTGCTCTCGAAGATTCAAAGACTAATCCTTGAGAACAACAAGCTCACTGGAAAACTACCTGCAACCGTGGGTCGTTTAACAACTCTTACTGATATATTTTTCTCTAACAACTATTTTACAGGAAAGATCCCTTCAAGTTTTGTAAATTTACTTAACCTTCAAACACTTGATTTATCAAGAAACCGGCTCTCCGGCCAGCTTCCTCCTCAGCTAGCTAAGTTGAAGAGCTTACAGGCTTTAGATCTTTCATATAATCCCTTAGGACTAGTTAGAATACCAGACTGGTTCCAGGAATTAAGAGTTTTCCAGCTTATGTTGGCAAAGACTGGGATTGAAGGGGAGCTTCCTCACTGGCTATCTTCGTCATCAATATCACAACTTGACTTGTCAAGCAATGCATTAACAGGAAAGCTACCTCGGTGGATTGGTAACATGACCCGTCTTTCATTTCTCAACTTATCAAATAATGGCTTTCACTCGTCCATCCCAGTTGAATTCAAGAACCTTTCACTTCTGATGGATCTTGATATTCATTCCAACAAGTTCAGTGGCCGCTTAAATGTAATATTCTCTAAAGAAGCCCAAGACCCGCTAGGTCATTTTAATTCCATTGATCTTTCCAGCAATATGTTCACTGGTCCAGTTGATGATGACATAGGAGAGAGACCAGCAATGGCTTCTATTCATTCATTGATTCTATCAGACAACACATTTAGAGGACCACTACCAAAGTCAGTTGGGAAACTGGGAGAATTGCAGGTCTTGAAGCTAGTGAATACTGGGCTGTCTGGGACGATACCAGTGGAGCTTGGTGATGCCAAAGAATTGTCCACAATTTTACTTTCCAAAAATAAGCTGACTGGTGCTATTCCAGAGATTGTGCTAAATTTGAAGGAGCTAAAACAATTTGATGTGTCTAGCAACAAACTAAGAGGCAGGATTCCTCCTCACAAAGCCATTATCCCTGCATCTGCATTCAAGAACAATCCTGGTTTGTGTGGACCTCCACTTCCACCTTGCAAACGCATTTAGTATATTCTCAAGATTTTCTTTTTCTTCTTTCATTTTTTACTCTGTTGTGGTATTTAAACTTTTTTCAAGTTCCATATTAATTGGAAAATTTTGTATTTATTTATTAAGTCTCTTTCCTTGATCTCCTCCTACTTTACATTTCCTTTTAAAGCAAAAGCTAAATGACCATATCCTCTTATAAATTGAATGAGACAACATTGAGTGTTAATAGAATACGAATTATTATTATTTTTTTACTTCCAAACCTTTCTTGAAAATAATAGCCTTTCAGTCATATGATTGTCAAATGCTAGTTACTGGCTCCACTTATCTCCTCATCTCTTACGAACCATTTGGTTCGTTTCCAATGTAGCCACAGCGTTGCTAACTTGATATTTTGCGGATTGTAGTCCACAGACTAAGTTTTTTCCCCGACAAAAAAGAAGAACAGTAACCAAAAAGAATAGAAATTGATTCTGGCATGCAACATGGTCCACGCTAATCTAGGGTGAAGACTGAAGAGTGGAGACACGTGACTACATTAAAGCCATCGTAGGATTTTTCTTCTCCCTCCCACGTCCACATTCTATGATGTGGCCCAGCACCCACCATATGAGAACTGAAAACTTAATTATGTCTGGTTCCCCACGATTTGTTGGGTATAATAAGAAGTAAACCTGTTTTTCCCAAGACACCATAACCATTGCATTTTTTCAAACACCTTCCTTTATTCCACTTTCTTACGAGAGGAAGAACATGCATGTCTGTTATTCACTCTAATTTTCGTCATCCTGTTTTAAATCAGCTGCATTAGCCACTAAACACACACCACATAAATTTGAAAGCTGGGAAAATATATGTAGCGTATTTATATGATTATGCGCGACGCTCAAGCATCAGGCACCAGTGGTCTAGTGGTAGAATAGTACCCTGCCACGGTACAGACCCGGGTTCGATTCCCGGCTGGTGCAAAAATCGTGTTTCTTTTTGGGGGTAACCCAAAGGCCTCTTACAAACATAAATGGGCCGGAAACAACTATCAGAGTTTTCTTTCATTTATTTTTTTGATTAATTATGATCAATCCAAATTCCTTAGATTAATGAGATTGATCATGATGTGCCTCAATTATCTTGAACAGTTAGACAGCATGATTATTTCTTTGGGCCAATTATATACTCATTATATCAACATGAGAAAATCAAGAGGGGAAAAATCAGAACTCTTGAGTTTCTTGAGTGCTTAAGTGGGATTTCTTCCATACATCTATTTTACTATCTAATGGAAGTACACAACATAGGAGTTTAAGTTGGGATCCATCTACCTTCACGTGGACATGCTAACTAGACCTTATCGAAGGTACTCAACCATGTTGGGATGAAAATGTGAAGTTATGGTGTTAAGTGAAACGTTTACTTACTCATATGCGTTTAGCAATGTGTCGGTATATTGATAATGATTGATGGAATTTGAGTATTTCATCTAGTCATAGTTGAATCTCTATTATATTTTGAATTAGGATTTTATGATAAACGGATGAGATAAATAAATTATGATTATGTTTAGTTTGCGAAATCTATAATCAGGATTTTATGATAAATGAATGATAAATTCTTATGGATTAATGTCTTCGGGAAATATTTTGCATTAAAGCATTGAGGGATGGAACCCCTAATACTTTTCACTTATACAAGACTTTATAAGCATTAAATTTAAGAAATTAAATTATTCCTACCACTCATAATCAATCTATTCTTAAATATTAATTGATTCTTTAGGGATAGGTAGTTCATCTACATGTTAGGCCGAATTTAAATCCACACACTCCAATGCAAAATAAATATTTTCCTTTCAATTATTTTAATAATAAAACTAATAAATAAAACTTACTCACTCATGAGGACCTAGAATTAAATTTATTCCTAATGGCCATTTATTATTTTATTCCAGTTAAATTATAAAAATAACCTTCGCCAAGTCATTATGTTTATAAAATAATTGCAATTATATTATATACATCATAAGCTTAATAAACCTTAATATAATCATAACAAAAAAAACTTAAGATATTGTGGCTACTCCCAAATTAATCAACATCACAACCTCATCATAGCTTGCTTAATTATCAACTAAAATTTTTAAGTTGATAGACCTTAATAATAATGTAAACATATCATGATTTTTCTTTAGCAATTTTCTACAAATAAATATATTAATAAAACCCAAACAACTTGATTATAAATTATCAACTAAAAACCCAATTACTATATGTCTATACAACTAAACAAAATACCAAGAATAGAGCCTTTTCTTGCCGACAGCACTGATAAGATGCGATTAACATAAGACCACCACATATTACAGTGATAATAGCAGTGGGGCTTTCATAGAAAAAGATTATTTACCTATTCTTTTTCATGTTGGTCTAATTATTCTGAAATTTTTTATTAAATGTTATTTGAAAGTGTGGTTGTGATTGTTTTTTGAAGTGTTTTTTATTTAGAAATGTATTAAAATAATATTTTTTTTATTTTTTAAAAATTATTTTTAAAATTAACATATCAAAATGATCTAAAAATTCTAAAAAATTATTAATTTCAAATAAAAAAAATTTAAATTTTAAATTTTTAAAAAAATATTTTTAAAACAGAAAGCAAAAGTAAAAAGTATGCAAATAAAAGAAAAAAAACACCCCGATGGTTTTGCAATGCATTAAAAAATGCAAGTCAAATTTTATCACTCAGAAAGCAAACTAAAAAGCATCAAGTACAACCATCTAGGTGGTGGCCCAGTGGTAAGAGCTTGGGACCAAGAGGTTTGCTCCCTCTGTGGTCTCAGGTTCAAGCCCTGTGGTTGCTCATATAATGGCCACTGGAGGCTTACATGGTCGTTCACTTCAGGGCCCATGAGATTAGTCGAGGTGCGCGCAAGCTGGCCCGGACACCCACGTTAAACTAATAAAAAAAAAACATCAAGTACAATCAAAAGGTCAAAATAGAAAGAATACTGAATACCCATTAAAACACTGTCTTCGAATCTCCATTTCTAGCCACGGGATGCTAAACTTGGGTCTCCTCTCAATGTGACGCCAATCATCCATGACAAAAAAAACAAAAAAAAAACAAAAAACAAAATCAAGTCCCGTTTGTTTGCTGGAAAATAATTTTTTTAAAAAAATAAATTCCGGGAAAGTATTTTCCGATGTTTGGTAGTATAATGAAAAATAAGTTGGAAAATATTTTCTAGCGTTTGGTTATGTCATAGAAAATGAGCTGGAAAATAACTTATTAATGTTTTATTTTTCTCAAGTTTATTAAAATAATGAGGAACAAATCTTACAAATTAAAAAGATGAATGAGAATGAAATTGAAAAAAAATATAATTTCATAAATTATCTCAAATAAAATAAATAATAATCAAAATAATAGAGATCAAATGTAAAAAATTAAAAAAAATAAAAGATGAAGAAATTAAAATAATAATAATTAACATTTCATAAATTATTTCAAATAAAATAAGTAACAATCAAAAAAATGAGGATCAAATTTGATAGATAAAAAATTTCAATAAAAAAATGATAAGGAAAAAGCAAATAGCAATTATAAAAATAAGGACAAAAGTTAATATAAAAATTAAATTTTAAGAGATGAAATTGAAAAATAAATATTCAAAACAAATTATATATAGCAATCAAAAGTTTGAGGATCAAATTTGATATAATCAGCAAATAATGACATTTCTAAATTTTTCACAACTTCCGGAAAGTGTTTTCCGCCCAAATTTTCCAGGAAAACACTTTCCTGAAAACCAAGCCAAATTTTCCTTTGACTGGAAAGTATTTTCCGTTGACCAACTTTTCTAATGGCAAACAAACACAGAAAAGTTTGGAAAGTGATTTCCCGGAAACCACTTTCCGGAAAACAAACACAGCCAAAAGGAAAAACACTTTCCTAAAAACCAAACAAAATTTTTCTTTAACTGGAAAGTGTTTTTCGTTGACCAACTTTTCTAATGGCAAACAAACACAGGAAAGTTTGGAAAGTGATTTTTCAAAAACTGCTTTCAAGAAAACAAACATGGTCCGAAGCACTTTATCTTCAACCAGGGTTCAATTTCTAGGTATACACGTACCATAATCATACAGATATAAAATCAAATTAATACTAATTAATATCAACAAGATAGCTTTAATATCACATGTAAGATAACTCTAAGAAACCAAGTATGTAAACGCAATTGAAAATTAATATGATATATATCTTCTTCTATGATTACTTATGTATTAAAACAACTGTCCAAAAAAATTAGCGTTGTCAAGAATAAAACATTTTTTAATCTATATCAAATTCTTTATTTTACTGCTTATGGATGAAAGACACGAGAATTTAATTTAATTATTATTGTTTTTGTTAGACTAGAGACCATATATATTTAACTTAATTTATGCACCCTTATTCATGATAAATGTGCTTAATTAATCCACTACTAGTGTTGAATGAATTCTAAACCAAATTAAATTATCATTTGATTTAAAATTTTACATGATATATGCTTCATCTGATAAATATTTTCCAATATACAGATGTTTAGTTCGTAGTTTTAAGCCAAAAAATTACAAGCGTTTGATGGGTTGTACCACTTGGACAATAAGAGTTAAAAGCATGAGTTGTGACTTGTACATCATTCACAGACCAATTGACCATCATGAGAAGGTCGGGTTAGGAAGCCTATAACAGGCAGCTGTAGCGGTCATCGTGAATGCATGCTGTCATGTAATGTTATAAGCACTCTTAGGCATGTATACTGCTTCCTTCATCTCTCTTGTTATTGTTATGCTTAAATTTCTATAACCTCCTAAACCATAAATATTCAGAGAGCACCAAATTTCCATCAGTGGTAAATCATTGGGAGCGGAGTCAACACTCCAAAATTCCCACCAGAGGTATCGAAGAAATACTAAAGCCTTACCCTAGCTTGTTCTAAGTATTTCTAACCTTGAAACCAAGAAAAACGCTTAACAAAAAGCCACAACAATGGCCTTAGACAACAATGATGAAGCTTTTAATTACTCCCAACGAAGGATTCCAATCTTCTTTGGTGAAACTATAGATTATGAAGAAAATATTTAACTCCCAAGATTTATAGGACTTGAGAATAGCTAGTCCAGATGAGCAAGCAACATGGATAGTTCTAAACAAGGAGTACAAGGAAAATAAAATGAAAGATGCAAAAGCATTGGCATTCATTCAACAAAGAGTTAATAAAGGCATTCTTCCAAGAATGCAAGTGCATGCATTCTTCCAAGAATGCAAGTGCATCTACTTCAAAAAAATGAAGGGAAAATATTGCAAAAACAATTCAGAGTCTGTGATAAGAAAATCTCCATCATGCTGCAAACTTATGACGAGGTTTCGATAGCTATGTAATTAAGACACCGAACAGGTGCAAGAATTCCTTACAAGATTATTTTCAGTTATTAATCAAAACAGAGGCTACGGAGATGCCATTGAAGACGAGAAAATCGTTGAAAAAGTCTTGAGAAGCTTGGCAATCAAGTTTGAGCGTGTTTTCTCCATCATTAAAGCGTCAAAAGATTTATCAAAGCTCGCTTCAGATGACCTAATGGGAGTTCTCAAAGCCCATGAAAAAAGATCAAGTAGATTTGCTACTCAAAACATAGATCAAGCCTTTGATTCGAAGGTTAATATCGGAAAACAAAAAACCCCAAAGCTGGAGCAAGATGGAGGAGGCAGCATAAGAAATCAAAGAGTAAGAACAACTTTCTAGCAGAGGAACTTCAACAAAAATTTACAATTCCGAAGTTGTAAGAGAAAAGGGAATGCAGCAATATTGGAGTGATGGTTTAGAAGCAAAAAATCCCAATCATTCACAGAGATTTCTGGTATAAAGATGATGCAAATGATAGAAGGAACTACGTACGCTGCTGGGAGTCAAGAAAGAGGCCAGGTATTTTACTTCTGTATGAGTGCACTACTGTCAGCTTATCATGATGTTTGGTAGGTTGACAGCGCTTGTAGCAACATATGACTAGAAACAAAAATGTCCTCGTGAAACTAGACAATATATCATCAAAATATATGGTCACAACTTGAAAGCATCTGGGTGTCAAAGGAAAAGCCGTGATTGCATTTCAAACAAAAAGAGGTAACACTTCTAATTCATCAACGATGTTGTTTTCGTCCCTAAATTGAAACTTTCAAAAAAAAAAACCCTAATTTTTTAATTTTTGTTCAATTATTTAGAATTTTGGAAAGCGCGCAGTCATGAATCCAAACCCATGACCTCTTCAACTGGGTCTCTTCAATCACTTAGAATAGGAGTAGATAAATGGGTGTGCCATTGCCGGAGGGAATCTTGTACATCAACCATCTTTTCACCATTCACTTTCCAATATTGGACCAAAGATCCAACGTCGGCTTGGTTAAACAGTAAAGCAAGTGATGAACCAAGACATCCTGTCCCATGAATCAAAAACTTTCCCATATGGGTCACCCTTCTTGAGCTCCAAAATCAGATTGCCCTAATGCAACTACTACCAACTAGAAGAAATTCAGACGATTGTTTGCTCCCTAAGATTTTCCTTTATTTTCCCTTTTGATATATATGCTCTAGCATTTTTAATCTCTTACAGTAGGATTGGGAAGTGGATAAATGGTGATGGGATTGAAGCCAAAGATAAGATTTGATTCTTCAATGTTCCCTCTTTCCTTGACAGGTTGTTTCTACTGGATTTTTGGGTGGATTTTGGCTAAGAAAGAGCATGCAAGAAGAGAAAAATTTCAAGGACCAAAAACAAAAATGGCTATGAACAATGGGATGAATAGTTTAACGTATTGCTACAGTGAAAACACATCTTTTTTATTTTATTGCCAGTCATATTGCCCACACGATACTGTCAAGCCATTTTAAAACAAAATATTTTATTACCGTAATTAAAATAAATATTTATAAAATATAATGATTTAAATTATGAGAAAAAAATGCATTTATCTTTTTTTTAAAAAATTCTTATATATGTATTTTCTTATTTTGGTGGAACAATGAATTTATTACTAACAACATGTTTATTTGAATAAAAATTTAAACCAATTAAAGTAAATATCCGTCAAAATTTAATTGATCTAAATTAAGTAGGAAAAATACATTTCTTTAGCCAAAATTTTATTTTTTATTATTCATTTATTGTTTTTTAATTTTGGCGTGAATATGTTTTTTTTTATTAAAAGCACAATTATTCAAATACATATTTGTAATGATCTATAAAGCAGTTCTAAAACAAGAAATGAGAAAATAATATTTTGATTATTTTTATGTGATTAAACAAGAATAATTAATCATATGACATATGACATATTATAAAAAATCGATAATTAATAAAAAAAAGTAATAAAACATGCATATATTCTATTCTTATTGACTATTTATATGCTTTTTTTACATATGCATATTAGTTTCAAATATGATCATAAAAACATTAATATTATAATAAAAAATATCAAATATTAAAAGTATTGAACAGTTAATTTAGTTTTTAATTATAAATATCATTATAATCAATTATATCTAAATATATATAAAAAAAAAACATGAGATCCAACTTGAGCTTTAGAGCTTAAGGAGTTTTTTCATTGATAGTAAATGATGTATTGTTTGCCTTCAATAATTTCAATCACCCAACTTGGCTCCGGTGACTTGAAAATTAGTGTCCATGATTTTAGAGTCCTAAAAATAAAATTCCACACTGTTTTTCACTTCAAAACATGAAAAAACATCTATGAATCTCTAAAACCCAATTTCCAATAACAAAATACATTTAATCAATTTAAAAACTTAAAATCAAATCAAATTAATTTTTTTAAATGAAAGGTTTTTCGACGTGACGCAAAAGGCAATCCAAACAAAAAAAATATATAATTTAGCTTTTATAAGAAAAATTCATGATAACATTTTTTAAAAATATTAAAACGATAACATATTAGATTAGTTAGGGTTTTTCATTTTAACCTGTCAAACTCTTGATTAAGGTTATGAATTCCACTAGATTTAATAACTTTGTATTTTTTTAACTACTTATTATTTAATCATATAACAAAAAAAACCACAAAATCGAGTGTCAGCCCAGCATTAGGAAGTTTGTTAAGACCATAATAACCCCATACAAAGTAAATCAAAACAAATTATAAAATTCAAATCTTAATCAACCAAAGTTAACCCACTAAACCTGCGATTCAAGTCATGGACTCCACTAAGTTTAACAACTTTATTTTTTCTAAAACTATTTTTTATTTAATTGTACAATAAAAAATAGATGTTAGCAAAATTTAACATCAATCAAATGCGGTGATATTTGTTTAAGACTGCAATAACCCTATTAAAAACAAACTAAAATAAATTATGAAGATTATTTTTAAAATTAACCAAATATTTCAGGAAAAAATTTAAAAATAAATGCCAATAAAAACTCAATAAAAAACCAAATTAAAAAAAAATACAAGCATGCGTGCTTGGATGACCCAACGCACCTATGCCTTTACAACAAAGTCCAAACATGCAGGCCTACCAGCCTAGCCCTACAATTTGGGCCTTTTAATATTTTTTCAAGGGGTGAATAACAAGTTTTGTTTACAAAAATAGATGTTAACAACATATTATTTACCAGTTTAGAATTCAACCATTAAAGTGATGGACGAATAATCAGGGGTTTTTTTTTAATCTAAAATTTATTTTTAGCTAATTTTAATCTAAAAAACCTACTAAAAACTCTGAACATGAGAAAACCAATTTATCAACATGGAAAAATCCAATAAAATAATCTAAAAATATAACATCAAATTGATAAAAAATTTTCTCTTTCCAACCCAATCTAAACACAAAAAGCTGCAATTAAAAAAAATTGTGTTACTTGAATCTGAATCGCTACATTGAAAAAGCCTAATTGTATTGTTTATATTGTTAATAGGCATTACGGCTATCATAGGTTTGCAAAAGCATAGAAGAAATACTCCCCGAAACCATATGAAAATGAAAATATAAGAGTATTGTTGTGGTTGTTTTTTAAAGTATTTTTTATATTGAAATGCATTAAAAAAATATTTTTTTTTATTTTTTTTAAATTAGTGCATTAAAACGATTTAAAATATACACAAATAAAAATTTAAAAAAATAATAAATTTTTATAAAAGATGGTTTGAAATGATATGCAAAACAAACGTACTCTCGAGACTTTACCATAAAGTCTTAATTAATAGCAATTGGAATTTCAAATCTTGATCACGAGACTCTGCACTTTCTCACTGCTCAGCTCTATTTACCTAATTTGCAATTATTTATGTCAGCGTGTGGTTAATAGAAGACTTTTGTTCTCCAGGAAACTTCGTGAAGCATTTCCTCCTATTGTTTTGGTATGTTGTTTGCAGCAGTGGTTAGATTGAGTGTCTGTTAGAATTGTACTCTCGAGAAATTAAGTGACAATTTCCTTTCCTCCTTGGAAATTTCACTTCGATTCCGTACTTTATGTTTGTTTGTTTCTTCTGCCGTTTTCACTTGAAACCGAGTACAGATTCCCTTTGACGATACCCTGCCTGCCAATTTTCTTTTTTCATTAAAACAAAAAATACTATATATTATTGTAAGCGCATCCTCTCTTTTTTCCTTCCTCCTCGAGAAACCAATTTAAATAGCAAAACGCTGTTGACAATATTTTCAAGCAGTTAGAGATTGTTTCTTTTTATATTTTAAATGGGTTTCTTTTATTAATTTTTTATTTTTTTAAATTTTTTAATGTGTTGATGTATAAAATAACAAGTGCTTTAAAAAATAATTATTATTATAATACCAAACGAGTTCTTAGATAACATTTAATTATTATCCCGAAACCAAAGAGACATAGATAATGGATGGGGATAGAGAAGATAAGACAAAAAATAAGATTAAGACACAATTATATTTGGTAGTGATATACAAGATAAAGTGATTGTTTATGTATCATATTTGGTTATTGTGGACAAAGAAATAATAAATTATAAAAAAGTCTATTTTATTCTTAATATATATTGTTACCAAACTTATATATTTAAAAAATAATAATATGGAATTTTATATTTTACTTCAGTTTATATCGAGTATTGAAATTAATAATATTATATTAATCATAGTTATAAAACTAGAACTGACTTGACGGGTTGATCTGGAGTTTGAACTAGTCCGAGTTAAAAAAAATAAATGAATGAATGATTGACTCGATCTAGCCCAATCGAAAACTCCAGGTCAACTTAGGATAAAACACGAGTAAAAAACCAGTTGATTTTTTGTAAAAAAATTAAAAATTTTGGGTCAGTCGAGTTGACCTTCCTGACCCATGACATAAACCTTGCATTAGATCGACTTTCTGGTTAAGTTTTAAAACCATGATAATAATTATTTTTATTCATATGTTGACCCTTCTATCTGTGATCTGGGTCTTGTCTCGGTTAATCCACGAATTGGATTTTAAAACTACGATAACAACAATTTTTATTTTTACACTGACCCTGGTAAACCTGAATTAACCTACTCAATCTGTGATTCAGGCCAAACCTCAAATCAACACCCAAATTAAATTTTTAAAATTATAATAATAACTATTTTTATTTTATATTAATCTCAAGTCATCTTACAAAATAAATTATTTTAATATATTTTTAAATAATAAATATTTTAAAAAATAATACCTACTGTAACATTACCGACGAGAAGGAAAGGAGGCGATGATGGAGGTAACGGATTCAAATTTCAAAGTTCAAAATTTAGAACGCTCAAGAATAAATTTCTCCTTAAAAACACAGTGGACAAATGGCACGTCACTTGGCAGAATTTAATCCAATAGTAATATACCACGTTATCAAGCCACATGGGGTTCTCGAAAGTGACGTGGTGCCGGCTTTCTTTGTTTACCAATTACTAGGCAATGCCAGTCCAATTTTAGAAATTAGAGATGGATATTTAACTTTTATGGACTCCACTATGAGTAATTAACTAGTTTTGAGTATGGATTTGAGGTGTCACTGATGTTTCTGTGAATATAATTTTTTTAAATAACAAGCGTAAATTTATAATATGTAAGCTAATTTAATTAAAACTTAGTTTGGATAAAAAAATTAAAATAATATTATTTGAGATCTTTTATTTTATTTTAAATTTAATATAAAAAAATATTCAAGTCATGATAAACTATTTTATAGTGTTCCAAAACTTTGTCTGATAGGTTAATTTTAAAACTTTATGACGTGATTTTTTTTTGCTTAAATTAAGCTTCAAATTATACACTTGGCTATTGTTTTAATGTGATTCAAAAGACTTGGTGATTTTTTGAAAAATTAAATGTTAATTATCCTTCGAATGTTGCATAAACACAGGTTCACGTAAAGTTTGCAACTAACAAGACAATCACAGCATAACGTGCTGGAAAATACAGGTTCATGTGCACATTACAGATACACACACGCTTTGGAAACGTCTCCGATCAACAAAGCACCGCTACCTGAATTTTGTTTCATGCATGCATTTTACCTTTCTTGTTTAACTTAGCCAAAAATCAAAGGGCAAGCTACAATATGCTCTGTATCTCCTGCGAGGTTTCAATTTGGTCCCTCTCCCACTAATTTCACAAAGTTATGCCCATCTCTTCCTATAGTTGGACTTTGATTTGCACTTTGAAACTGTTCATAAAACTTGTGCGAATCAATTCTATTTCTAGCCCTGTAATCATGTTGGTACGAGCTCTGGACATCGCTGTTTAATGATGAAAATGGACTGTATATATGTGAGATAATAAAGTTGTTGCTAGGAAAAATAAAAGAATTTAGATGTAGAAATGGTAAGAAAATCACACACATAGTTAAAATCCTAGCAATAAAAGGGAAGAGGCTTCACACTCTGAGGATAGTTCCTGTGTAATCTGTAAGAGAGGGGCCTAATTGAAATTTACACAAGAAATAGAGGGCGTGATTGTAGTCCGCCCTCAAGCAAAATAGAAAACAACAAGCGGGAAAGCGAAAGAAATGGAGGGAAGCGCCAACAAGAGCGGGTATCGAACTCAAAATCGAAGTAGGCGTTATGAATAATTTACAAGGGTGTTTTTGGAAATGTGGTTTAAATGTTCTGGAAAATTTAATTTTTTTTAATTAATATTTTGAATTGTTTTGATATATTTATATAAAAAATTAATTTAAAAAAAAATAAAAAAAATATTATTTTAATATATATCTAAATAAAAAAACACTTTAAAAAATATCTTTTCCAATACTTCCAAACATTAAACGACATGAAAAAATCTAACCAAAAACAAGAAGAGTAAAAAGAAAGAAAAGAAAAAACATAAGGTGGCGGTTTCCTAGGTCGTCCGTTTGATGGGCCGGACAACATCATCTAGACCAATAAAGTAACAGAAGGATGTTATTTTTAAACTGCAAACGCATAAAATAAATAAATTTTATTCAGATAATTAAATAAATAGATAGATATAAAAAACAGTAAAAATAGGGGTGTATATGCACACATGCACACACGTGAAAACAGAGATAAAAAAAACATTTAAAAAGAAGAAGAAAGAAACTGGCACTTATTATTAGGCTGTTTGAAAGTGTTTTTTTTAATGAATAATATATATATATATATATATATATATATATATATTTTAAAAAATATTTTTAATATCAGAAAATAATTTAAAATTATTAAAAAAATAATTTAAAATTTAAAATATATACATTTTAAAAATACAACGCAATGCCACATAAGATCTTCATCTGTCATTCATTGCTTTAACCAAACTCACCATCTTTCTTTTTTTTTGGTTCTTTCAATTCTTCTCTCCAAAATCCACAGCTCCCTCTCTCATTTCTCTCCTTCTCTTATCTTCTTCTTTTCAGGTATACCCTTTAACACGTGTCAAGTATAAATAAACCCCCTTTATGTCTCCTTTCCTCTCCTCTGTCCTGTTTTTGCTATCAAGTTTTTAAATTTCTGGGTTTTGTTTTGTGTGTCTTCTTTCTTTCTTTCTTTTTTTTTTAGGTTCAGGAAACAAGAAATGGAACGTGTTGAAGGCGCTTTGAAGACCAGTTTTAGAAAAGAAATGGCCGTGAAATTTAGCCCACAAGTGCTAGATGATTTTTGGCCAGTTAATGTTACGAACGGCATGTCCTCCGATGATTTTTCTGTTGACGAACTCTTAGACTTTTCTAATGAAAACGGCTTCATTGAAGATGAAGAAAATCCTTGTGTTGTCTCTGTTTCTCATAAACAAGAAACCCTCAAAGAAGACAAAAATAACGACAGGAGTCCTTATTTTGCTGTCAAGGAAGACTTTGTTTCTGGTCCTACAAGTGAACTTTGTGTGCCGGTCAGTGTCCTCCTCTCTTCATTTTCTCTTTCTTCGAATAATTAATTTATTGGTAGTTTTCTCCTCTAAAAAGGTGCCATTTTTTTTTTTTTTCAGACGGATGATTTAGCAAGTCTTGAATGGTTGTCACATTTTGTGGAGGATTCCAACTCGGAATATGCTGCACCGTTTCCGGCAATTGTTTCGCCGCCGGAGCCGGAAAAGGAGAATTTTGCTGAACAGGAGAAGTCGGTCCTAACAGAGCCTTGTTTCAAGACCCCGGTTCCGGCCAAGGCTAGAAGCAAGAGAACAAGAACTGGTGTCAGAGTCTGGCCACTGGGGTCTCCTACTTTAACAGAATCATCAACAAGTTCTTCCTCTTCAACATCCTCTTCAAGCCCTTCAAGTCCTTGGTTAATTCACACCAAACCCCTTTTGAATGCTGAACCGCTTTGGTTTGAGAAACCGGTAGTTAAGAGGATGAAGAAAAAACCATCTTTTCATGCGGCGGCAAGCGGTGGTGGTGGTGGTTCCCACTCGTCAAGGAGGTGCAGCCATTGTGGGATTCAAAAGACGCCACAATGGAGAGCCGGTCCAAATGGTTCCAAAACCCTTTGTAATGCTTGTGGGGTTCGATACAAGTCCGGTCGGTTACTGCCCGAGTACAGACCGGCTTGTAGCCCAACTTTTTCGAAGGAGTTGCACTCGAATCATCATCGCAAGGTGCTTGAAATGCGAAGGAAAAAGGAGATTTTGGGCCAGACGGAACCAGGTCTGGTTCAACCCGTGGTTCCGAGTTGTGTATAGATTAGAACTATAGTCTAGAGAAAGACCGGGTATCTGGGGAAGAGAGGATAGGGAATTGAACCCGGTTTCTAATTAGGTTCGGTTTTACTAGTGCACATTTTTTCTTCTCAGGGTGGGCGAGGTAGGTTTACTAGGTTGTATTTGTAACTGAATTAGCGAGGATTTTAATCTTAATAGTTAATACTGTGCTCTATGTTATTAATTTCTCACAATTTACTTTTCACTTTTTATTTTTTCAGTTCACCTGACCTAATGATGGGAGTTTTATTTATATATATATTTTTTATTCATTCGTTTAAGGTCACGCCGGATGTTTTCCGTTTACAAGGAAGATAGTCTTCATGAGGGAGGGGGGTGGAAAGTGGAAACCGTTCACCTTAAATATTTTTCTTCTGATGGCCGGTGGAAAGCAAGAGCAGTATGAAGCAAGATGGTGGTGTCCCATGTCCAGTGAATAGGGAAAATGTAAAATATATGTATATATATATATATAGCGTGAGATATACGCAGTTAGTGAAATCCTTGCCCTTGAGAAGGGGAATCTGTGGGTTCAGATATATTCTTGAGAGAGTAAGTATTATTTGTCAGCTTTGATGCATATTTTTTCTTTCCCATATACTCCGTATATATGCATTTTGATGCTGCTGTTATGGACCACACCTTGTTTGTAAAAATGGGGCATTTGGGCCAACGCATAAAGGCTGAGGTCGGGCATTTAAAGTTTTAAATTAGCCCTCTCGCTGCTTCCCTCCGTTGCTCCTTGAATCTTTTCAAAGGTGATGATGGCAACTGTTTCCCTCCATTGCTCCTTGAATCTTTTCAAAGGTGATGATAATCTTGTTTTCTTGCACCTGAATTTCTTTTGAGGTGTCCCTTTTAAAAGTCCGAACCACTTAGCCAGATATTACTAATTAACTGAATGATTGATGGGCATTTTCCCCACACGTGTCATGGGGTAACACTGGCTTGGCTTGTTCTTACAAGGACCAGTTTGCAGCTCCTGTTTTTTTGCTTCCTTTCAGCAGTAAAGCACTTGATCTCTTCCTAAACCATGCCAGTCTTTGATTTAGACATGATTTGGACGTTCACACATCTTATGTGATTTCAACCATAGTTATTAAACACTTCACGGGATCGATGTGGTCAAGAAACCAGGTTTTAAATTTTATAAGTTAACCCGAATCAATTTGAGTCAATCTGAAAAAATTAAAATTTTAATATTTTATATAAAAAAATCCATATAAATATAGGTTACACATATTGCAAACAATGAAGTTTAAAAGAATATTTTTTTAAAAAAATTATAATATATTAAAAATATATTATATTAAGCTTTTAAGTTAAAGTATTTAAACCAAAATTTTTTTTTATCCCACATTAAAAAAACATAATTTTTTTCATAGGAACATAAAGTGTATATACTAATAGGTTTCAAATCCCATATTGAAAAAACATAACTTCTTTCATGGGAACATAGAGTATATATACGAAAGGGCTTCAAATCCCACATTAAAAAGATACCTGTTATCCTTTTAAGTTGAAGTATTTAAACCAAAATTTTTTTTTATCCCACATTGAAAAAACATAACTTTTTTCTTGGGAACATAGAGTATATATACTAATGGGTTTCAAATCCCACATTGAAAAAACATAACTTTTTTCATGGGAACATAAAGTATATATACGAAAGAGCTTCAAATCCCACATTGAAAAGATACTTGTTATCTTTTTAAGTTGAAGTATTTAAACCAAAAGGTTTTTTATCCCACATTGAAAAAATATTTTTTTTCATGGAAACATAGTGTATATATACGAAAGGGATTCAAATCCCACATTGAAAAGATACTATGTTATTCTTTTAAGTTGAAATATTTAATTTTTTTTATCCCACATTGAAAAAACATGGCTTTTTTCTTGGAAACATAGAGTATATATACTAATGAGTTTCAAATCCTACATTTGAAAAAAAAAAACCGGGTCTCGTCCGGGTTCGCTCGGGTCGCCCGGGTTTGGCCGGGTTGTTGCCCCAGCCGGTCTTTTAGTAAACCCGGACTGGTCCAGCCACCAGGTCGACCGGGTTCCTGGTTGATCCGCCTGACCGGGCTGGGTTTAATAACACTGATTTCAACCACAAGACTTGTATATTCTAAGGTGAACACATTAATAGCCTTTTCTAATGTGTTTTCTTTTTAAAATGTATAGTAATAATATATATATTTTTTATTTTTAAAAAATATAAGAAGATTAATTTAAAGTAAAAAATGAAAAATCTTTAGATTTTTCAAGAAATAACGGGTATTGAAATCTTCGAGTGGCTGGAAAGTTTAATTAATACCATATTGTTTGAATTATTGATGTACTTCAACTAGAAAAAAGGCTAGGGTTGTAGGCTTGATTTGAGTATGGGGCTTTGGCATCGCCACTTTTATTCCACCATCACAAATTTAGCATTTATTTCACCGCTGCCGATTTAGCTTACCTTACCCACCACCATATGAAAGTTCGTTGCCATGAATTAATTATCTTCACCATCCACTTTTTTACTTTTGGCTCCGATCCCCTTTGTAATCAGCCTCATAATAGCAAAATTGAACTCTCTGCTCCTGACATGTCTAAGGTTTCGATATAAAAAGAGAGAATTGCCAGATGCTAAACACATTTGTTGTCCAAATATCTTTTCGGAATCTAAGCTCATAATCGTTGAATTTCTTTCTTTTCGTTGGAGTTCTCAAGTGACTTTGAATACAACTTGCATGGACGCAAAATAATAGTTCTTCTAATCACACTGTACATTGAGAAAATGTATCAATTAAGGACAACGTCATAAAATATAATTTAATAATTGAAAAGTAAGTTGGTCACAATGTGCCTGCCGATTGCCATATGTCAAATTGCAGTCCTTAGACTTCCCTGCAAGGCTGCTCTTCCTCCTCCAGTCAAGTGAAAGTCCTTAGACTTCCCTACAAGGCTGCTCTTCCTCCTCCAGTCAAGTGAAAGTCACATTTTCTTATGGCCAATTTATATCAGATACCATAAGACTCGATTAACTTATATAGCATTGTTGACACACGCAGTGATTGGAAAGTCTAATGGTCCTATTGTTAATATCTGGAATTGTTCCTGTCAGAGTGTTAAGTGGCTGCTCTGATTAAAAAATTTCTTTGGGATTTTTTGGCTTCAAAATCATGCATGGATGCTTTTGGACTGACTTTCACAGATGGAGGTTAATTTTCTCAATTGTTAAGATTTTTCATCTTCTTAAGAGTTTGAATAGAGTAAAAAAGATGTAGTTTAATAAAATACTTATAACGTTTGATCCGATTGTTATGTGGAGCTGGATTTTTTTTAAAAAAATTTAAATGTTTTATTTTTTATAGGTTTAAAATTTTATATATATATATATATATATTGTTGCGTGGCAATTACTTGATGACTATATTTCCCAGCAGTTCCAACTACTCTCAACGTCTATAATTGTAGTGGAGTTCAAGAGTAATGGACTTCGAGGTGCAAGACCCTCGAGAGAGGGCTGTCTCTACATACCGAGCATGTGCCCGCATACTAAATATGAATTGTTTTCGGTCTTCACAAAAAGAAAAGAAAAAGGCATCACTGATGATGCCGATGAATGATAAGTTTTCCATTTTTTCTCCTTTTCTTTTCCTTTATTGAGTATTTAACAGTGAAGGTCAAATTTATGGGCCGGCTTTTGCTTGTTTGAGTGATGTGGCTGGCAATTATTATCTCGTGCACTCCACTTGGAAACTCCAAAGACAAAGTTTTCAAAACTTTCCACCCCATGAAAAATGTTATGATGTTTATAGATTTTGATGTAATTTTTTTTATTATTTAATTTTATGTTATTAAATAGAATTTTTAATTGGGCTGTTGAATAGGACTGAATGTTTTGTAGGCATTTCTAGACATGTTTTTCTATATTGGTTCAAAATTCCAGGTGAATTCGTACGTTGGATAGGTCTTTATATCTTGTTTATTTTTTTTTTGATTTTAGTTAAAGTTAAATTATTAAAAATACTTTTGGGATATATTTTAGTAAATATATTTTTATTTTATTTTCGAATAAGATTGTAACATTCTTTTTATAATATTAGCAAACTCTTTTTTTTGTACAACCCTTCATGATATATTTCTTTTTTAAATTTATTTGGTGAATTTCTTGCATATGTCTAATTTTTTAATTGTATAATTAAATAAAAAATATATTTTAAAAGAACAAAGTTATTAATTCCAACCGACTCCATAAACCAAGCCGTGGGTTTATCTTGTTAATTCTAGTTTACCTGGGTCAATTAAAAATATTGTTGTCTCATTATTAAAAAAAATTCAAATAATGTTTTCTTGAATTTTTTTTAAGTTAAATCGGGTTTCAATGAAATCCACCAGGTGGTGTTTGAACTTGCCAGATTGACTAGATCACATCAGTTAACTCTCATCTGATTTAATTTTAAACCCCAGTCAGATATGCGGTCATGCCGAGGGTTTCTATATTGACTTTTTATGACGTTGTAAATTCAATAACATTATAAAAGACTTCTTTGTTGGAACGTGTGGGTGATGTATTATTCTTATATTTCTTAACATATTTGTGTTAAGATTATAATAATATTATTATTTTTTAATTAAAACTTACTTTTACAATTATGATAAGATGTTGAATAATAAAATAAATATTCTGGTGAAACAAATACCAAATAAAAATGGAGTGTGTTAATAAGATAAAAAGGTTTTAGTCAGAGAAATACCATTTTTTTTAAAGAAATTTAAATTATTATTTTTCTTACAAAAAAATTATTTTCATATAATTAATTCTTTTTTTGAAAGGCTTCTATCGTCACTGGATTAGATAGCTTAATATGTATTTATCTCTTAACTCAGTCTTTAATTAGTGTTAACCATTCTATTTAATTGGCTATGTAATTTTAAGATTGTTTATTAGTGTCACCAAAATAACCATTGGCAATGTAATTTTGTGTTCGGCTTTTTTTTCTATGACAATAATGTATTAGGCCAATTTAAGATTATGAGCTTGACCTGCCTATACACACACACACACACACACTCACGAATAGTTAGAACTGAGAGAAGTCGAGGATCTAAAAAAAACATTTTTTAGGGCTTTGCCTACATTGCTTAAAATGAAGTAGTTTTTCCTGAGATCATGCCTAACCTTTATAGTCACTTCCTTAATTACTGACTAACTAATGAAGGTCTGACCAACTTTTGTATGACAATAAAAATGAATTAAAATTTTCTTTTATTTTATCTTTTGTTGTCGCCTTGGAAACACCATATAACAAGCATTTTTTTTTAAAACAAGCAAAAATCATGAAATTGTTTGGTGATGTTGTCGAAAGAGACAACACAATTTGGTTAGACAAGAAAACTTGTGCAATGTTTTTAGGATACAAGTAACCAGAACTTTGGGAAAGTATATAGTGATGAGCTGATACGATCACGATGTTGAAGGATAGTCATAAATATTCATAAAAAAATAAGTAAAATAGAGCAATAAGCTCTCAAGCAGCATGCTAGCCACGAATAACACTAAAAAATAAAGCTCGATAAGAATCTTTTAGTATTCACTCACACAAGCTTATCGTCCATTTTATATTATTAGCCTACTCTCCTCTCGCCGAATTTAGAAAGAAAGTCGATTGTAGACAACACAAAAGATCATTTACATATGATAACCTAGGCATAGTATTTGAATTCAGAGATATATCCAAAGACGAATACCAAAATCCAGGTGTGGTATTTAAATCTACTTAGCAACGCCCTCTTCCATATGGAATATGCATGATCACCCTTTTCAATTAGTTGGTGGGAGGATTAACTCTCACCCCAGTTTATCTTCTTGGATGACCACCATATCCACATAGCCAACAATGTCCTCTTTGGTTATCCCCTCCACCATTTCCTCCTCCCCAACCCCTACCTCTTCTTTGATCTACTCCATAACCATCACTACTTCCACCCCCACCTACTCCTCCTCCACCACCCCCGCCACCGCCACTACCTTTTCATCCAAACCCACTTTCATGACCTCATCTATAACCTTTATCATTTCCTCCACCGCTAACACCATCACCACATTCTCCTCCTCCACCACCATTACAACATCCTCGACCACCACGATCACTGGCCTTTTCTCATGTTTGTATGGCTTACCTTTTCTTTTCCATGACAAATACCGTTACCATTGCCACCTCCTCCTCCTCATTCTTCACTCTTGCCCCTATTACCATCATTGTTGTTGTCGCTTCCAACACCAACACCACCACCTCCTCCTTCTCTTCTTCCACCATCACTATCACCACTTCCTTCTATTTCACTACTGTGTTGGGTTTTTGAAATATATATATATATATATATATATATACAACAAAAATGATAAATTTAAAATTTATTTAGAGTTCCAATGATCCTGGTTTGGATGGTTTTCCATAGTAAAAAGCCTTTAGCTATAAACAATGAAATATTGATCATATTGTATTCATTAAAGGCAAGGAAGAAAGAATGAAAATATTGATAATATATGTGGATTATATGGTAGAAACATGAGATGATTCGAGTGAGATTAAGATATTGTAAGAATATTTGTTGAATATATGTGAAATAAAGGATTTGGGTAAATTGAAGTAAATCTTAGGAATTGAATTTTCGCAGTTTGGAAAGGAATCTCATTTTCTTAATGAAAGTATATTTTAGATCTTTTAACAAAAACAAGAATACTCATTTGCAAACTAACTAAAACACTTATGGAGATGAGTCATAAAGTGAGAGAATATCAGGATCAAGTTTCAATAAACAAGGGTAGATACTAATAATTACTTGGGAGATTAATTTACTTGTCATTTACATGACCAAATATTACATGTGCAATGAGGGTTGAAAGTTAGTTTATAGATGTACCCAGTGAAGAACACATGAAGGTTATGTGCAGGATATTGAGATATTTAAAAAACACTCATGGTATAGGTTTGTTATTTACCAAGATTAATGAGTTTGAAGTAGAAAGGTACTTTGATGTTGATTAGGAAAAAAGTTAAACAAATAGAGTATCTATATTTGGCTATTTTATAATTATTGGAGGGAACCTAGCGACATGAATTAACAAGAAACAAAAGGTTATCACAAGATCTAGTATATAAGCGAAATTCTTAGGTATGGCTTATGGTGTATGTTAATTACCATGGATATAAAATATTCTTAAGAACTTGGAGATCAAGTATAAAAAACCGATGGATTTGTATTGTAACAACAAAGCTGTAATTGAGATAGCATACAATCTAGTCCAACATAATTGTATAAAAATATGAAGGTTGATCATCACTTCATCAAAGAAAATCTTGATCAAATGATTATAAAGTTTCCTCTTGTTCAGTTAAAGGATTAGTTGGCAAATATACTCACCAAAGTTGTTTCAAGAAATACTTTAATAGTTTGATTGACAAGCTAGTCATAATTGATATCTATACTTTCACTTGATGGATAAGTGTTGGAATTGCCTATATATCTTATAAATATCTTGTAATTACAAAGAGTTATTAATGTAGGTTTTTTTTTTTGGAAAATAAATATTTTCCTTCATTAATTTTATTTTTTTCTTTTTAGTTTAGAATTTGTTTTCAATATTATTAGTCTTTTTCAATTTTTCTGTTTGAAGGAAATAATTTTTCTATTCAATATTAATATAGTTTTCTAGTTTTTTTTATATATAAATAGTTGTCTTTTAGCAAGTGAGACTTGGATGAATAAAAAATAATTATTTTGGGGGTCTCCTTATAGTTATGATGTTCTTAGTTCTTGAAGATTTTGACTTGTAATAAACCCCAGTTGTTTTTTAGGGTTTTGACTTATAACAAACCCTTTTATCCTTCACTTCTAGTTGTATCAATTGGTATTAAAGCCCAATAATTCTTGATGATTATTTGTTGTGTGCTATAATTGAAAATATTGGTGGTGAGACTCATGATGAGATGATCAACACAAAAGTATTATAAACCCACGATGATGTGACTTGTACAAAGATGTTAGGGAGTTATTATGAGATGACTCACACATAAAGATTCATTGGTTTTTCAACTAAGGATATTTTACTTGAAGAACATTATGCTAGACATTTAATGGTGGAAGACGGTTTTCAATTGAGGAGGTTCTATCTCATGAACAATTTGAACGCAAAGACGAGTTTTTTTTAACATATGAAGACTGATACATGAGTTTTTTAGAACAATAAATATATATATTTAATTTTTTTAATTTCTTATTTTTTTAATTTAGGAGTTTTATTTTTATTTTTATATTAGCATTAATAGGTTTTTTTTTTTTTTAAAATAAAGGATTATAATATGCTTGGCAATTGAGATATTGATGAATAAACAATTAAGTATTTTGGAGGTCTCCTCATAATGATGATATTCTTTTTCTTTGAGAGTTTTGACTTATAAAAAATCTTAAGATATTTGATGTTTTTAAATAACAACAAACAAACCTCTTTTTTGTATTTTTAAAGGTTTTGACTTTAACAAATCTCGCTCTCCGTAAACTCCATCAATTATTTCCTTTTCCATAACTATAAACAATTCTAGGAAATTGTAATCTTAATTATAAAAAATTGTTATCTTTAATATATATATTTTTTTGCCAAACAACATCAATATGTTTTATATAAACAGTCTCCAATAAAAAAAATATCACCAAAGAATTCCTTCGAAAACCCTTTTATGACAAAAAGGAGAGTCCGAGGGAGCCGTATTGAAGTTTCGGCATAGTGAGCACTGTTTTGGGCCAGTTAAAGCTAAAACCAGGCCAGCATGAAATTTGTTCATGCTTAGCAGGCCATGAGAATATTTCATTAAGCTAAAGAGGTATTCCTCCTTTAATATCAAAGTTCAAATTTTAGAATAGAAGCAGAATTTCTTTAAGGATATTTCTTAATTCTAAATGATCTGATTTAAAATGGATAAAAAATATAGATTTTGTTTCAACATATAAAATATATAATTCATAAGAAACGGTCCGAATGTACCACCGAATTTTAAAATGAAGACAAGAGCCAAATCAGAAGTTATTTACTGATGGGCACTGGGCAACTAAGAGGGCTTCGTTTCATGTCTCTACGAGGCCCGACTTTCGTGTCTGGACTGCTTGAAGCCCTAAAGTTTCTTCTTCTTCCTCTGATCAATAAAGCCTCTGCAGTTTTCTCTCGTGCATCTCTCTCTCTGAATTAGTGGTTCGAGCTCATATATTTAGGAAGAAAGAAAACAATAGGATGGGGGAAAAGAAAAACAGATCAGTGAGTTTATCTAAGAAAACTGATATGAAATTAATGTTTTGAATTTTTTTAAAAAAATTTGGCTAAAAGTTTTTAAAAAAGTAGGTTCAAAATTTTGGACATTTATATAAATTAATATGCATAATTAATTGAATATTGGTTCAAAATGACATTTTTTTCATTTAAATTTTATTTTGAATGATGAGGTTTAAATAAGGTTGAGCACTAGAGTGGTGTTTGGCATTGCAATATAATTATATTTTATAGAATTTTTAAGATTTTTTTAGTTTCAAATTATTTTTTATGTTTTTGAATTGCTTTAATGTGATGATGTTAAAAGTAATTTTTTTTAAAAAAATATTATTTTAATTAAAAAATATTTTAAAAAATAACCTTTAACATATTTATTTTAAAATACTTTGATTAATGGATCTCGTCCCACAAATCATTTCCCTTATTTTTTTTTAATGGTAAGTAATTTCCCTTATTTAACTTATGCAGGAGCATATTAAAATGTAAAAACTGAGAATGTTTCTAGGAGTTGAAAAATCAGAGATCATAATGTATATGTCCTAATATAAATCAAATCAAGATTTAAATTAAAATAAATTTTAAAAAAATCAAATAATATATATTTTTGCTTTTTGGTCCGTGAGATTAATGTAGAAAACAGAAGAAAAAATAAAATCAAATAGAAAATTAAAAAAAAGGAAAAATACACAAAATTCAAAAATCTTCTCCCTTGAAAATCCCTTTACTCCTTCCTCCAATTTTATTTAACTGGTGAAATGCTAATTTTCTTGAAATCTCCTCCTTCACTTAAAATTCGACAAACTTGAGGAATTAAATAAAGGGTAACGTTTTTTCTTTTCATCGCCTTGACTTTACTTTGTTTTTACTCATGGTTTCAAATACTGTAAATAAATAATCTTTTTTAAATGTATTTTCACAAATTTACAATATTGGATAGAGATTTATTCTTAATGAAAATTCTCTAATTACATGCAACAACAAAAAAAATACAAATTCAGAATTTATAAAAATTTAATTTCAACTTTATCCTCATGGTTTAAGAAAATATATATTTAATCTTTATATCTTAAAATCTGTAACAACTTGGTCCCTCCTTCGACTCCATGTTTTAAAAAATTTATTCGAAGATTTTGATTATCAATGAAATTAAATTATAATTATAGCATAGGGACTCATCAACTAGATGATGGACTAAGTTATAATTAACATAAATAACCAAATATTTAGGTTTGACTTGCTAAAAAAACACTACTTACTTTCCATTTAATAGCAGTAAAGATATATATTTAATATTTAGGTTTTAGTTTTTTTTTTAAAAAAAAAACTAGTTTAATTAATTTTTATAAGAACCGAACCAAACTAAAAATAATTATTCCTATGTCATCATCACATATGTCATCATCACATAAATCAAAAGAGCATAACCGAATCATATATGATATCTCTTCAAAATTAAAATCTTTCTAGACAATACTTGTGAGCATCGCATAGAATTGGAAAGTGATAATCAAATCCTGTCCTCATGCGGTGCAAGTCCAACCCTTATTTTGTTGTCGTTTCAATCCGCAGTTGCCTGAAGGCGACTGTAGTTCATACTTTATCAAACTTCTTCGACTTCTAAACTCTCTCGCTCGGCATGTCCTTGACCATGTGCCCTCGCTTCGTCTTATTGCTTAAATTCCCGGTTTGAAATGGATGAAAATTCATAGATTCGACCCCATTCTCCGTTAATGGCCACAAATTCCTGATAGCTACCTTGCAAGTTGCTATATCGAAGTCAAACATTGGACAGCTAATTAAAATCTCTAGTTATATAACATTGATTTTGTTATTCTTTTTTTATTTTGTTTTTGTAATCGTGAGTATTCAGCCGACTTATGCACATCTAGATCAATCCCTTAAGACCCTAAAATTAACGATCAAATAAACTTTCAGTTGTCCTGATATTTCTGACACTTGAGAAGCAAATCCAAGATCTGATAAGTAGAATACTAGAACTCACACTTGATCATTCTTGATATGCATAAAGGTCAAGTGAGAAAGAGGAGTCTTAATAAACTAAATTGCATAAAAAGGACGTAGCAGTGAGAGCTTCCCGCTGTTAGAGGGCACCAGTTCGTTGCCTCCATAACTATCACAGACTTGCATTATTGAGAAAAGCAAATAGAGATTCAATTAAATGGTCCAGCCTCTCAGCATCTAAGTAAACAGTTTAATTCATCAATGATGATGAGAGCATTATGCAGTAAAAAAGAAGAAAGAAGAAAGAATTTAATATTTTCTGCCAAGATTTGGAAGATGAAATAATAAAGGACAAAGAGGCGAAAAAGATAGTATTACTCCTGGTGAGGTCAGGGTGAATAGAAATTGAATTAAGAAACCATGGATATATAGCTAGCTACGAAATTAATTAACTTTTAAGAAACAAATTTCTAAATTTCTCTATAATTATTTGTGTATTACTGGTTCAAAAATCATGTATGTGTAATGAGTTCACGTAGGTTGTAAGGAGCATGCTCATATATATTTTTTTAATATTTTTTTATTAAAATAATATATTTTTATATAATTTTTTTTTCTATTTTCTATGGACTTATCATAATTTTATAACTCGAGTCGTATTTTGACAGGTTAACCCAGATATTTTTTTTTTAATTTAATATTTTTTTTTAAAATTTTGTTCTTCATCATTGAATTGATTAAGAATTGACTTTCATAATTTATTTTGATTTGCTTTCTATAGGGTTATAGCGGTCTCATGACCTAAGTCACAAAATTAACATATTAACCTGAGTTGATCTAATATGTCATCATCTGAATATTTGAAAACACAATATCATTGAATATGTTATCGTATTAATTTTTAAGAAATATTTCGTTTATTATGCATCATATTTTTAGTTCAAGATTAATTTTTTATATTATTAGAAAACATGTTAGTAATACTTGGATATTTTTTATATATTAAAAGAATAATCCGACCAATAGCATAATACAGACCAATTTCTAGTAGTTCTTGTTGGGTTTCTCGAAACACATACACGCAACAAAAATTGTAAATTTAAATTTTTTTAGGAGTTCCAAGGATCTTATTAGACATATCTAAAGTTGTTTAGGGTTTATACGAAAATTACTTGAAGATCAAATATTATTTTTAACTTTGAATAATTGCTTCAAGTTTTCGGCCTCTAATAGTAATCAACATGAATCATGATTGAAAAATCTCCTAAACTCTTTTAGGAGAGAGATATTGATATACCTTTGAGTGCTAGCTATTTTTTTTTGTATTATATGTATTTTTCTACTATACTCTACTCACATAAAATAAAAGACATAGCTTTCTATTTATAGGGAAGTATAAAAACCCTATATGAAAAAAGTATCAATTTTCCCTCTGAATAATATCACATATATTATTTCAGGATAATTTTAGAAATTTTGTAAACCTCAGTTGAAAATTAGGTAGAAAAGCAATCTAAGTGCTTATAGAATAGATTTAACAGAAATACCAAATAAGCATTAGAACGAACCATATATAAAAAAAAATATTCAAAAAATAAAAAAGTACAGAAATGTGAATAAAATATTAATGGGTGTGAGTTACTTGGAAATAAAATTATCAATATGTAACTAAATGAAATTCGAATTCACTCGAGTAAAATTTTTATATAGACAAATGTTTGGATCCAAGAATTTTATCCGGAACATGAAATTTACTATTTGGGATATAGAGGGAATTTGGTAAAAAATTAGTGTGTGTGTGTGTGTGTGTATAAGTGTGTATGTGTGCTCGGGTAAGAAAAAAAAGAGAGAAAAAGAAAGAGGGGAAACTACCATTTACATGTGAGAGAGATAGAATTGTAAATGAAATATAAATTCGTAAGAGAAGATCTTGAGGGAACATTAACCAAGCTTAGTGAGCATTAATTGGAAGGAAGAAAAATCAAGTAAAGGTGAGTAGAAAAGGAGAGAGGAAGTTCGGCCAAGATTAAAGAAGAGGGGGAGTTGGAAGCTTGATTTAGGAAGTGTTTAGAGTTTAATTACTTGCTTGTGAAGGCATTCTAAAGACTTCTGATCTGATTTTAGTGGCTTAAAGTCCTTAATTGATTGAATTTTTGAAATTGAAAAGTTAGGGTTCTTGAATAAATTTGGGGGAAATAAAAATTTATTGTAATTTGTCATAGGAAATAATGTGAAAATTAGAGTAAAGTGATTAAATTATTGTAATTGAAGTAAAAATTTTGGTAGAATTCTTTACAAAAGAAAAAAAATTAACCTTAAATTAAGAGCATATGTTGGAATCTTTTAGTGTTGATAAAATCGAATAGCCGGGGCTGTTACAAATTTATTCAATCACGTTCATACTTGATTTTTCTACGTCTAGAATTATAATTCCATGTATAAATTATATTGTAGTCCTCAATTTCTAAAACTTATTTACAATTAGGTCACACTTGATTAGTCATCCAATTTTAAATTTATGATCAATGGTTCTTGTATGTGTGATCCATTAGGTTCCCTAATAAGTGGATCCAAATAATAATCACAATCCTAAATAAAATAGGATTAAATAAATTAAACATATGAATTTATTATTAATTCAACAATTAATTAATGTATATTTGAATATCAAGTACAATGTCTAATAACTTGTCATGATCTCCTAAATATTAGAAAACTTATAAGTAGTTTGACTTAATATTTTAGTGATTAGTTTTTCAATGTAATTATTATCCCTTCATCAATAATGTTTTGATTTAGACATTATAGCATGAAGTGTGTCTACTCTGTCAAATTATGTTTCTTCTCAACACCATAATCATTGATTCTTTGAATAAGATTTGAAACTCTTTTCAAATCTCATTTCACCTTGCGCAAAGACTTACAATCAATACTATTTGAGAACATATAAAACAGTTTCCCTTATTTACCTAGGATGATGAATAATCTTTTAATTACTTAAATGCTTTCATGGAGTTTATGTTAATATCTGCCCATTCGTTACTCTTGAATAGGACATGTAGCATGATCAAAACCTAACATTTTTTTTTTATATAAGATATCTTAATGATCTCAAGTCTAAAAATCACTTACACAACTGTCACGTGAGTCATTCTATAAACACAAGTGATCTTTTTATATGAAATTCTCATGCGAGTCAGTTCAGTGTACATGTCATCTAACAAGCATTTACATATTAATTTTAGGTATCTCTTATACCCCAGCTTATGAGAACAACTACTTCCTTTCATAAAAAAAAAACATAATATGTACCAGTCTCAACAGCTCTAATTAATGTTCAGTTTTAATAGAGCATTGACCAGGAACATTTAAGAACAATGCTTTTATAATTTTCTATGTAAAGCATTTTTGTCTTAAATTTTATCTTTACTCTAAATTTATTAATAAAATATTTGATGAATATTAAAGATAAATAAACTTTTATTAATAAATTAAATTTATTTATATGAACAAATCAATGTCACGTGTAACCAACCGATTACCTACAAGGTATATACACTAATAGTTCCTAGATCGAATAAATGCAGGAATGCAATTTTGTATTTTTATTTTTTGATGAGGAGTGACATTTCAACCATTTAGATATCTACATTGAGAAGCTATTTTGTTATCCCTTTTACCTCGATAGATATTACCATGTCAACATGTTGAAGTAAAGAATGTAAAAGGTTTGTCATTATCAGAAAATACCTTGTTATATTTTAACTTAGTCGTAGTCAAAAATGCCTATCATCATCGGAAAAATGTTTAATATTTATGTTGCTTGTTGTTATATTTTAACTTAGTCCTAGTCAGTGCGTCTCATTATCATAATAATGTTGTTAAATATTCATGCCTAGTCTTGGGTGAATAAATAAATTGAGATCGAGCGAGAGGTGGCTAAAATATCCTATCAATAATTTTTATAGGGTAGGGGAGGGGCGGGCGATAGGTGAGAGGCTTGACTGTTCTATATTTTTTTATGGCAGTTTACTTCTGGTGCTGAGAGGGTTTGCTTGACTATTGTATATCAGTAACGTCGCCTGTGTCTCTGAAGTCTGAACAGAAGTTGCAAGAGACGTCACCATGTTTGAATACAAAAAACAATAGTTTGATCTTAGCACATAAGGAGAAGTGACATAATATACTTTAATTTTTCAGAAAACCAGAGTGAAAAAAAATTATAATTCAAATGCAATATTTCTTTGTTCAATTGTTTGTTGTTTTATGGCAGGTTGATATCAATTAACTGTCTGGTTATTCATGAGGTTAATCATCATATGTTCATGCACTGCATTGATTTAGTAAGATCAACAAATCTATGTAAAAGAGGATAAGATTGGCCCCTCCACCATATAAATTAGATAATTTTCAACCTATTTTTAGTGAAATCAGGACATGTGGCAATATTTAACTGGCTAACAATCGGTCTTATATTTTCTGTGAAATCAGTACATTAAAACGATTTAAAATCATTAAAAAATAATTTTAAATAAAAAAAAATAAAAAAAATTTAATTTTTTTAAAATATTTTTAAAATACAAAAATAAACAAGTGTAAATCTTTTATGATTAGTTTCAATCAACGGACTAGAAGCATTTTCAGGATTGGTTTCAATCATTTGATCCTTCTGGTTTTCACCACAAGGCAATATCATGGTATCGTTCATCTCGTATGGTTTTGTCTGTTGCATCTTTCTAGATTAATTAACCTACCACCACCTTTCTCCGGCTTGAAAATGACTACCAACCATGATCCTCTGTTGAATTTAATTTGATTAGATTTTAAATTTATTTTTTAAAATTATTAATTCAAGTTTTACAAGTTTTAAAATTATTAAAATTTTAGAATCAGTAAAATTAATTAATATACATGTCACATTATTAATAATAATAATAATAATAATAATAATAATAATAATAAAAGCTGTGGCCGTCATTTTCGTGATGAATCATGGGGGTTATAATTATTACGCTTTCAACTTCCCATCTGTCCATTCTGGAAAGGAAATGACGTCCATCACAAAATGGCATCTCTTCTGATTGAAATACCTTTCAATTGCGGACTTTTCTTTTTAATTTTATTTTCTTTTTTGGATAAATGGTATTTTCGAATCCGTTTATATACTAAAAATGGATATTTTTAATCGATTTAATGCATGTAGAAGAATTACTTCTCCTTAATTATGACTCTAGAATTTGAACTCTGTGTATCAAGATAGAAACATACTTTCTTGACCACCGACCATACATTTTGAGATTGAAACTATGTTTTCAGCTAGAAATGAACATTCAGAACTCGCCATACGCGATGGCAACTCTTAGATTGTGAAAGACAGGAGAGCACAGGAGAGGGTGATTTGCAGTCCAAAAGGCAAAAATCGCAAACTTCTTGGGAAGAACAGAACAAATTAGTTGAAGACTTTAACTGCAACCATATTTTGATTATTGTCAACTTTACTTAATTACATGGTTGAGCAAAGCTGCCATGCCATTAATACCGAAAAAAATCAACGAGAGCCAAACCCTACATTCTGTGACATGATCTGGCAACGCCTTGCCTTTTCTGGTCCAATAATATTACAAATCACCTTCACTTGACAATGATGGGCGTTGAAGCTTTCAATATGGTGGGTTTCACTTTGATGCATAATTATTACTAAAAATCTAAGGTCCAGAATTTTTTACTGTTTAAGAAACACTGTTTTATACACTCACGTATAGTACCGTGGATACACTGTTGAGTTTTTTATTTTAGTACTTAAACTTTAGTTTTGGATGATTAATCCTATTTAATGCCAATTGTTTTTTAGTCCTTAGGAAAGGATGGGATTGTAAAAAGAAGGATCGAAATGAAAAAGGCATCGATTATAGATGGTGTGTCCAATGTTTTCGAACCAAATACATTTAGGTTGTCAATCTTTAAAAATAATACAATTTAGATCCCTTTAAGCTTTGCAAATTTCATTTTGATATAAAAGTTTATTATATCTCTAATTAATATAATTACAAGTTTGCCATAATCAAAAATTTTTATTTTTATTCAATTTCAATACTTTAAACATTATTTTTTATAAAAAAAAATATTCTCCGCTGCAGAAAAACACGGGCACCAAAGCTAATATATCACACTGTAAACAGAATAGTAAAAAACAAAAGTGTTGAAATATCACAACCCACGAACAAGAAGATCAATTGAGTCTATCTGTCTATAATAACATGGCGTTATAATGATGCTACTGCACGCAACCTAAGTATATTATATATCTTTGATAATAAGTATAATCATCTTTCAGTGAACATGCTGCCACAATGACATATATATCACAAATTAATTAATGTCTACTTTAATGCTCATATATCTTTTGTTTATTATTTTTTTTCCTATCATGGGAAATGAGATCAACTTTTTCAGATGAAAATTACTAATTAAACTATCATATTTCCAGTTTAATCAAAGATATGGAATCTTTATTTCACTAAAGATATTATTATTCATAAGAATTTGATGAGTTCTTGCATTATTTGTTAGATTATCTTCACCCTCTTGCAATTAGTGCTTCATGGACTCCTTTTTTTCTTGTGAAAGTAGTTTGCCATTTAAATATAGAAATATCTCATGCTTTACAAAATATAATAATCTCCCCTAAGATATAATAAATTGAACTGAGATGCAATTAAGTCGGTTAAAAGGCCTGGATACTGCCAGTGAATAAGATTTACACAAAATATTGGATTTTTTCCCGTCCTGAAAGCTAATTATTGTCAGAAAAATACGTTTTGAAATAGTTGATTTTTATTGATATGGTGGAATAAAAACATCAATGGTTCCAATGTCTAACCACGAAAATGACTTGTAAAATTTATAATAAGGTCTATTTTTTTCATCAAGCAATAATAATAAGGTGAGGCATCAAAATCTCTCACTTTTTGCTTCTGATCAAAGATCACTAAGCAGAACTTGCATGGAACCTCATCTCTCTCTCTCTCCCCCCTCTCTCTCTCTCCCCCTCTCCCTCTATATATATATATATATATATATATGCAAGTATTAGTCACATTGCATGAGTACGTGGCAGTTTTGGATATGCTTTGATAACGGATAACACCGAGAGTACAAAACAAAATCTGGGTAGGTAGCTGGCTCAATTGCAACCAAATAATAATAAGAAATTTTAGCTGCAAGCAATTAAGAAAATGAAAGATTGCACCTATGTCAACCACTGGGTTAATATTTATGATCTTAATCTTTTTTTTTTTTGTATAATTTCTTTTATATGCCGTGAAATGAAGTCAACCCTTAAGTTTTACATAAATGTTTAGGTTAATTAGAAAGGAGTTAATTCTATATATAATAAGTTGTTGATTGAAACAAAATATGGTCTGTCACTCTATTTTTGGGTTGCTTTTTATTGCATAGTACTTCTGCCCTATTGATTCAGTGAACCCTTTCGTATTTATAATATAATAAAGTAGACCTTGAATAAATATTGACATGTAACTTAAAACATTAATTGTCCTCGTTTTGACAACATAAAATCTGTATCAACGTACGTGCTCTTGTTTAGGGTTTTCTTTAGACAACTTTATATCTAGAAAACGTAATTCAATCAAAAAAGATATATATATATATATATATATATATATATATATATATATATATATATATAGACAGACGACATAACAAAAATGTTCGGGTCAGAACTCTGGACTACTGATCGAAGTTGTTTCAAATATATTGAATGGTATATCTTACCATAGTAATTAACTGAGTTATTTCAAGATATTACACAGACATAACATATTTTGTTCTTGATCAAAATATATTTTATTTTAAAATATATTAAAATAATATATTTTTTATTTTTAAAAATATATTTTTAATATCAATACATTAAAATAATTTAAAATATAAAAATACAAAAATATTTTTTAACCACAAAAAAAAAACTATGAAAATTAATGTTCTTAAATATTGTTCTCCATCCAGATTTTGGTACGTATGCGTTCCCAGTGTGTACTTGTTTATGAAAGTCTACTCTTATTTTTCAACTTTTCTCAAGACATTGAATTAGGAAACCAATGTTTTACGAATTGGATACGAAACCTTCCAAAATAATATATATATATATATATATATATATATATATATATATATATATATATATATATATATATATATATATATATATAAAGAGGGAGGGAGGGGGTGGGGGAGGTCACGAAAAACCTGTATATAAAGCCCCGTAATATCTTTCTCAGCTTAGCAACATCTGAAAGTTGCAATTAATCAGTGGTGTGTACTGTGATGCACACAATACAATACATACCATAGACACAAACACAAAAATCTGCATCCATGGATTCTCTTCTCCAATCTTTGCAAACTTTACCCATGTCTTTCTTCTTGATCATTATCTCTTCAATTTTCTTCTTAGGTCTAATCTCTCGCCTTCGCCGGAGATCACCATATCCACCAGGGCCTAAAGGGTTTCCACTTATTGGTAGCATGCATCTGATGGACCAATTAACTCACCGTGGCTTAGCTAAACTAGCTAAACAATATGGTGGGCTATTTCATATGCGTATGGGGTACTTGCATATGGTAGCTGTTTCATCTCCTGAAGTAGCTCGCCAAGTTTTGCAAGTCCAGGATAACATTTTCTCCAATAGACCAGCCAACATAGCCATAAGCTACTTAACCTATGATCGTGCCGATATGGCCTTTGCCCACTATGGTCCGTTCTGGCGCCAGATGCGTAAGCTCTGCGTCATGAAGCTATTTAGCCGGAAAAGGGCTGAATCATGGGAGTCTGTGAGAGACGAGGTGGACTCAATGGTTAAGACAGTTGAATCCAATATAGGCAAGCCTGTGAACGTTGGAGAATTGATATTTACACTGACCATGAATATCACTTATAGAGCAGCTTTTGGGGCCAAAAATGAAGGACAAGATGAGTTCATCAAGATTTTGCAGGAGTTCTCCAAGCTTTTTGGAGCATTCAACATTTCGGATTTCATTCCTTGGCTTGGTTGGATTGACCCCCAAGGGCTCACCGCTAGACTTGTCAAGGCTCGAAAAGCACTTGATAAATTCATCGACCATATCATCGATGATCATATCCAAAAAAGAAAACAGAATAACTACTCTGAAGAGGCTGAAACCGATATGGTTGATGACATGCTAACCTTTTACAGTGAAGAGACAAAAGTAAACGAATCAGATGATTTACAAAACGCCATCAAACTTACTAGAGACAACATCAAAGCCATCATCATGGTAAGTTCTATTATCCCTTCTCTACCATAACGTTACCTAATTAATATTTTATATTGAGATACACACACACACGTTTTGAGAACTTTATTCTTTAGCAATCACTTCGTACTTTTTTCTTAACTTTATTGTCACGATATTGTATTGGAATCCAACTTCCCTTTTCGATTTGTATAAAACAAAGAAATTAATAACGTGCACACATTGTACACATGCTTTCATTTAAACTGTGGGTACACGAAATTGAAAGAATTACATAAACACTAAATGGTGCGGATGCTTTACGATTAGTTATCTTGGCTATAATAAAATTATTTTTTTTGTTCAAAAATATTAAGCAGGTGGTGATGTTTTTTTCTATTTTTTTTATAATAAAAATATTTTTTTTACTTTCAAAATTAATAAAATATAAAATTGTTCATCAAGAGTTTTATTGACTTTGCATAAGTTTCTTGATAATAAAAATATGAATTTTTTTCTAGAATAAAAAACATTATTGTGTTGCTGGATAAGAGTGTTTGGAGGTTTTACTGTACAGTACAAATACATCTTAAACCTTAGAAGAGACAAAACATAAGCTTAGTATTTGGGGGTATTTTTATACTTTTGTATAGATATTTTGCGTAATTGTCAGGATCATGGAGGACATTTTAATATTTTCAAATTTATTTTGAATTTTTTAATGTATAAAGTTACAGGAGCGTGCTCAGCACACTTGGATGGCATTCCGTCCTATTTATTTATGCAGCGCATGTGACACCATCCAATAGACGTAATTGGTCGTCTATCGTTTCCTTAGATATGTCGTCATGTTCTTTTCCATTTAGAATGACCCGTGGTAGCTTACGATAGTCGGATTGTCACCAATAATCATTTAATTTTTCTTTTCTTTTTTTTTCTCACTTAACAGTTAATTTACATTATTGTTCTATTTATTTTTTACTTTTTAATTTCATTTCTCATTCTATTAATTTCTCATTTCGTTCATTTTTTATTTAAATTTTTTTTATTTTTTTCAATTTAATTCTTCAATTATAATTTTTTATATATTTAATTTTTAATTTTAATCTTTATTTTTTAATTTTTTAATTTTTTCCTTAACATTTTTGTTGAAGTTTTTTTCCCATTCAATTTTTATTATTCAATATTTAAAAAAAAAAATATTGAATCAACATCCGTTCTCTATATTTTATTGAAAACAATTTATAACCCGCCGCTTGTTACTTATTAATCTATGGGATCAACTTTGTGTATGCATTTATGGCAGGATGTGATGTTTGGTGGGACGGAGACAGTGGCGTCGGCTATAGAGTGGGCCATGGCAGAGCTATTGAAGAGTCCAGAAGATATAAAAAGAGTCCAGCAAGAGCTCGCCGACGTGGTTGGTTTAGAGCGGCGCGTGGAGGAAAGTGATTTTGATAAACTAACATTCTTCAAATGCACGCTTAAAGAAACCTTAAGACTTCACCCACCAATCCCACTTCTCTTACACGAAACATCTGAAGATGCTGAGGTTGCTGGTTATTACGTTCCAAAAAAGACAAGGGTCATGATCAATGCTTATGCTATTGGCAGAGACAAGAATTCATGGGAAGATCCTGATTCTTTTAAGCCTTCGAGGTTTTTGGAACCAGGGGTGCCTGATTTCAAAGGGAATCACTTCGAATTTATTCCGTTCGGGTCAGGTCGGAGGTCTTGCCCTGGCATGCAACTGGGGTTATACGCCCTTGATTTGGCTGTTGCTCATTTGCTTCATTGTTTTACTTGGGAGTTGCCTGATGGCATGAAACCAAGTGAACTCGACATGACTGATATGTTTGGACTCACTGCGCCAAGAGCAACTCGACTCGTTGCCGTCCCGAGAAAGCGCGTGGTCTGTCCATTTTAAGGAAGGGGAAAGAAAAGGTAAGGAATATAAATGGAGGGAGTTTCCTCAATCTGTGTATTCTATAAATAATTAGGGCCATGTTGGAGAAGGTGACAGCAGGTGGATTTGCATGTTTTTTTCCTAGTTTTTTTTTTTTTTTTACTTTTTATATAAAATTGAAAAAAAAAAGAGAGAGAATAATGAAGAGATAAAAATGGGAGAGATCGGATTTTTTACTTGCTGAATATGTTTACAAAGACTCCAATTTCATTTGATTTATGTGGAGATGTGTCTTTCTCATTGTATCTCTTTCTTTCTTTACGTTTTAATTTGCAACATTCAAATAAAGCTTGTAAAAGAAGTTCTATTTTGATCAATGAAAGGAAAGAAAAGAAGCTGCTTCCAAATGAGGAAGTGTTTGTGTCTTCTCATTCTTTGGATTTTCCTCGTCTTCTTGTCTCTTAGTTTGGGTCATAGCATGATACAGTCAAACGAATATTGAGTAGATGTATATATGGTGCGTTGAAGGATTCAAGCGATTCTCGTTTTCTCCGCGCCAGAAGAAGTTTTTTCGAAGAGAGAACAAATGGAAGGGACGGTAGAAAAAAGCGTCCAAGTAAAAAAAATAATTCAAATACCATAAAAAATTTAGGTGTTGTCAACGGGTCTCGTGAAAAAATAAATTTTAACTATAAATTTAAAATCAATTGCATGTTTACGAATTTAAAATCAATTGTATGTTAAAGATGGAAACGTATTGGAAGTATCAAGATTAATCTGAGTTATCATGCAAAATAAATTAAATTAAAAGATTTAATCTCAAACTAATTTAATATTTAAAAATAAAAATGGTAAAATACCAAAACTCAATTTTTTTAAAAAAATAACAACTAATTTAATATTTAAAGATGAAAATGATAAAAAAAAAACAAAACTCAATTTTTTTAAAAAATAACATGTGAATTCAAGTCAATCATCTAATCTCGTGATACAATTTATATGTCATTATATTCAATAAAAACATTTATCACATAGATTATTTTTTATTTAATAAATTTATATTACAATAAAGCGCATGATAATTGTTTTATATGAAATATTTTTTTTTAAGAAAAAACATGATAGGTGTGTGGGAATAGCAAAAGCATATTATTGATAACAAATGGTCCAATTGATTTTTTTTAAGTTAAATAAAAAAATAGATTATCGATAATAAAAAATAAAATTATATATTTTTTAAATTAAAAAACAAAAAATTAATAGTCTAGATGTTGTGGCTTCGAACTTACGATCTAAGTCATGAACTCAATCGAGTTCAGTATATATTTTTATATATAAATCTACAGCTAACCTAAATATACTAAAAAACCAAAACCAAAAAAGGCTAAAAAGCAACACAATAACATGGACCCGTGGCTTGGCGCCCTGGGCTCGTGAAAGGAAGAGTCCATGTGTGTGAACCTTTAAGGTCAGGCTTGCGTGTCTGACCTGTAATTCTTTTTTCTTATTTAAAGGTCGTTTGCATTATTTAAAAAAAAAAAGATGACAAGTCACTCGTTGTGGCAAACAACGTGTCATTTGCTAATTCAAAATTTAACTACTATTGTGGTAGCTGGAAAATTAAACCTATAAGTTTTTTACCAAAAAAAATTCATTTTAACCCGAAAAACACTCTTAAAACATCTACAGTCCAACATATCAACCTAAAAACCAAAAACAATCAAATCACAAAAACAACCCGAATAAAATTTCTCATTGTTGACTTAAATTTAGTTTTTTAGGAAATATGAAGACTTCAAACAACCACTGTAAAACTCTATTTATCGAATGAATTTCATTGACATCAATTTCAATTATTTTCGTGGTTGGAATAGGTGTCAACAATGACTCTCTATTTATACCAGATTCCAATAAGTGTCTCTCTCCCATTTCACATAAAAAAATTAAAAAATTAAAAAAATAAAGTTTGATATTAGAATAGAATTTCTGACGACTAAAAGGGCATCCACTTATTAACTAATTTTTTGGAAGAAATTCAAAATCGCAACCTATTTTCTTTTTATTTTTCACTTTGTTTTTCTCTATTTTGATTTCATTATCTTAAAAAAATAAGATGTGATTGACTATATTCGGGCTCAAAAGAGCTTAATTATAAAAAAAAAATTTGAGTATAAAATTAATATTTTTTAAAAAAATAATTATTTATAGATTTGTGAGTTGTGAGGGAAATCACAATGTAACTTCAATATTAAAATCATCACAAGATTCAGGTTTTTTTTTTTTTTAATATCATTTGATATCATTCCGAAGAAATTTATTTATAATGTCGAGAATGATATATCATTCAAGAAAAGTGAATCGAAACTGGTGTCATCAACAAGGCACAATTCTTTATATAATCCACTTCACATTGCGTGCACTCATCTCCCGTCTCTCCGAGTCTGTCCATTAATTCTTTATATACTACAAGAATTACTTCAAATCTGTGCAGCGATTCTTAATAATGATAGAATTGGCGAGGCTTAATTAAGATAGACACAGTACTGTCATGTTCAAATTAGTCGTGAAAAATGCAAGAGCCGTATCTGCAATCCTTTTCCATTATCTACACAGATTTTAAACCCATCATATCTTCGATCTTCAGGATCATTTTGCATATAATTTTCTACACCCGATAGGACCCACCACTCGGTTTCCTCTCCTCTTCAATTATTATTATTTTTTTTACTTTTTTTTTATTTTTTTCTGGTTACCCTCTCCCCTTCAATTGATAAGTCACATTTATAAATTATATACCAAACCAATCTCCCAATCATGCGGGTCCAGGAACGTCAAGTCCTGTCGGATGGCATGCTAGTGCCTGCCTGCTTCAATTTCAAATCCTCTTCAAGCACTGTGTTTGCCTCCCCACCGAACTTCCAAAGTTCGACCATGACTCAGGCTTACATCAGGCTTATTGTGGTAAGAAAACATGTAAATCATCACATCACAAAAGGTCAGATTTTGCTACCGGCTTATATCAGGCTTATGTTTTGCAAACGTCAGCTGGTATTTTTCTTTTTAGCTTGTTATATTTCATCCGAGTACTTTTAGTTTGAAAATTATAAACCAAAATGAAATTAGATATATTTGTCTTCACAAATGTTTTCCTACCATTAAGAGCAAATCAAAATAATTATAAAAATTATTCATAATCAATTCAACATTAAAAAATAAAATTAAAAAAAAATAAAAAAATAAAATACGCAAGTCAAACATGTTTAACCAACCAAACCCTTGACTCAAATCATAAGACTGAGATCACCTCATAGAAAGCAAACTAAAATAAATTATGAAGATTAATTCTCAATCAACCTAAATGGTGAATGGTGAAATTGAAAAAAAAATCAATTACTAAAAAAAAACCTAAAAAACGTATGTTAACCGAGTTTACCCGCAAAACTCATGACTCGGTTCATGAGACTGTGATAGTATCATAAAAAACAAACCAAAATAAATTATGAAGATCAATATCTAATAAATCTAACGTTAAAAGATAAAATTTTAAAAAAAAAGTATTGTTCCAACGAACAATACTTTATGAGGAGGGGAAGAATGATTTCTCCTCCTCAATTAGTTCTTATTAATGGTCCACTAAAAAAACATTCTTAAAAAATATTTATAATAGCTTAAATGACTAAGATTTTCAATAGAAAACTCATCCTAGACCTGGTGTTAACATGGTCTAACCAATCCTACCCAGCACACTCTTCAATGCATTTTCTTTGTTTCTCATGAACTGCCCGCACAAACTTTTCATGCACATATGATTTTTCTATATAAAGTAGGGTGTCATTTTATATGCCAATGACAAACCATCATCAATAGTTTTTACCAATAGCATTCTTGGAACAACAACAATCATGGCTAGCTAGTGATTTTTTCCTATCATGGATAACACTCACAAATCATCAATTTTTCACTAATGATATGTCTCATTCTCGATGAAGAAACTCTAATGCCTGGATGCATAAAATACACCTACTAACTCATGTAAGGAGGTCAATTCTAGTCATTACCATATAAAGAGAGCACAACTAGGCCTACAAATTAGAGAGCAATCTCTAGCAAGACAAGTCTTAGCTGAGGCCAGTCAAAGACCATAAAAGCCAAGCCTAACCATTGAAAGCCAGACCAAACAAACATATAATTTCTATGCCAAATATGCACTCCTTAACTTTTACTTTATTTTTTCTCTTATTGTTTATTTTTTTTTCATCTACATGCACATATTGACTTAACTATCAAAGAGTTCATTGTTCCTCATGAGACTAAAATTTTTTAAGCAAATCAAACAACCACCTGTTAACCAATCCAACAAAGCCTAATTTTTTTGTGAAGTTCTTTCACGATTTTATTAGTGGCGTTGTTTTTTTGGAACATAACAAAAAGCTAGTTTTTTCCTTTCAATCCTCACTAAAAATAGTTTTCATGGATAACAAAATTCTAAGTCAAGGGAGAGTAAGTGATCTCTCTACCACTAGGACCCTACTTCCTCTATGTCTCCAACAACTCTCTAAAAAAATTGTTTTATCCATACAAAGACATCTTCATACTTTTCCGTTTGATAAATAAGAAAGTCAACACATAACTTTATTATGTGCACCAAATGCACAAAACAAGCCCAGTTCCATGAAGGAACAAGGCTAAATGACATGCAAAATATGCATGATACTCTAACTTTGTGAAGAAATCATTCTTGCTATGAAAAGCACTCCTCCATATATCCTAGCCACAAGCTTTACTATCTTTATAAACCCTTCTCTAACTTCCACTCATATACTCCTTGATGAAAAAGACCTAGACGTGATATGAGATCAGCTTCTAAAAATAAACACATTCCCATAAGGTGAGAGACTCACTACTTTGTTATAAAGTATTAAACACTCATTTCTCCAAAAAATTTATCTTCATAAAGGCCAATTTAGACAATCACAATCCCATATAGCATATATAAAAAACTAGGAACATCTTAGAACTCATAACATAAAAAAGTGATGTCATGTGTAAAACTCTCTCCACAATCTTTTGTGTATCTGTTAGGGTACAACACAACCTTGAACCTAGCTTTATCCTTGACCTTCACGATCTTTGTGTGAAGCTCACCTTTTATTTTAGCACTAGCATTCCAACTAAAAAAACAACATGATTAAGCTCTTTTTGATCACGTAATGAGAAGATGAAAACACTAGAGCTTATCTTCAAAGATTCAACAAGAAAATGCTAAACTTGGAAAATCTACTCGAATTAATTGTCACTAAGGCCCTGATCAGTGGAGTCTACGACTACTTATTATATAAACACATAAATACACTTATTTACAAGAGTCTTCTTAATGCAAAATAAGAAATGGAGAATCATATTCGAGTAGAAGAAATGCCACTATATAGAGACCCTCGTTTTCTAATAGTAGAATCTTCACAACACCATGAGTCTTCTATTAGAGCATAAAAAAAAAGCATCAAGGGGAACATTTATTAGCGTTTGATATTCTTCAATATCCTAACAACACCTCTCATTACTACACGTGCTGAGGTATTAGTTGTTTACAAGAGTCTTCTTAATGCAAAATAAAAAATGGAGAATCATATTCGAGTAGAAGAAATGCCACTATATAGAGACCCTCGTTTTCTAATAGTAGAATCTTCACAACACCATGAGTCTTCTATTAGAGCATAAAAAAAAAGCATCAAGGGGAACATTTATTAGCGTTTGATATTCTTCAATATCCTAACAACACCTCTCATTACCACACGTGCTGAGGTATTAGTTGCTATCAAGAAAAAAGACTTCGCGTAATATCCATTTCTTATAAAAAGTGGTTCAAACAAAAAGAACCCTAAAAAGTTTTTTTTTTTTCACCATGATCATGGACATGACACTTGTCATCACCCAATTTTAGGTTCCGTAAAATTATCATCTTCCTTTATATAAAAAAATAATAATAATACAAAAATAATAATATAAAAAGGGTTAAAAAAATATATAGGAGAATAAGCGACTTGGTTGCAAGAATAGACTAAAAAGCAATCTAAATGTATAAATGAGAGATGAAGGGACCAAACTGGATCTTTAACAATATTAGAAACTCAATTGCACCATTAAAGGACCTAAATGTGAAAAACAATGCAAATTCAAGGTTAACTTAAGTGAATATTAGATGCATTTACATAAAAACTAAATACGAGAACTTCATTAAATTTTTAATATGCTGATTTGATTTAACCATAGACCTGACTAAAATTTTAACTAAGTTTAATAACTAATTTAGCTAAGAATTAATTAAATGCAAAAAATTAATTAAACTTTTAATTAGTCAAATTAATTTTATTAAGGATTTAATTGTTAAAAAATTAAGTTTAAAAGTGTAATTTAAGCTTACTTGAAAATATTAAAATTTTGAAAAACCAAATTTAACTTTGACAAGCTTAATTAGATGATATCAATGGTGGAATTACAAGAAAATCAAAATTTAGGAGTTAATTAAAGGTCAAATTGAAGATTTTCAAAACCAAATTTAAAATGAAAAGTATCACATTATCATCAAATCACATTATCATCAAGAAATTTAAGATCAGCTCACTGTATCATACGAAAAGAGCTTTTTGTCATCCCCACCAACCCCACCTGGGCTTTAAATACAATAGATGACATTAACCATATGTATCGTGTTCTGGTGAATGAATAACAGCATGTCAAGTACCACCAGCAACACTGTTTTATTGGTACGAGGGAAGGGTGTGAAGGGGTTTTAAAGGAGTAGAAGTGTGCATGAATCAGAAAGTCGAACAGTACAGGTAGGGATGAAGCACTTTTTTACACCATCAGGCCAATTCTCTTCCTCCGTGCATCAATTCAAGAATTTATGGCCTACTTGGGTCGCCTTCTGTAAGGGTACAAAATATCATCCACACTATCTTTTACGTAATTCCCCACTCTTCGCATGTTTCTGGCCACCCCTGATGCGACCAGGTTTGCATTTCTCGTATACCTGCAGTTTTGTACGAGTCGGATATTTAATGTTCATTCATTAATATATTGAAAAACATTATTAACTGTTTCCTTGCCTGCTAAGGAAGTCATCTGCTGCAGAAATCACTGGTTTATGTGCTCGGGGCTGAGGTAATTCACGTCGAGGCTGAAGCTGAGGTAACTCACCACCATCTTCAAGAAAACAATTGCCAACAATTAAATGGGTGAGATATGGACAATGAAGTGATTTACCATTCCAGAAAATGATTGAACTAAAAGAATGTCATTGATGCCTTGAGGAAGTATCAAAGAATGCATCAATTTTGAGAAAATGGTCATATTTCATTTTTCATTATCCAAGTTTACCATCAAAAAGGCCCTCGCACAGTTATAATTCCACCAAAGTGGTTCCTAAGAAGGTAAATTCTGAGACCATTTTGCGGTTTAGAATGAAGTACTGCTCTTGAAGACTAATTTGACAAATGTAGATCCCAAACCAAAGACTACTGTCATGGCCTGGCCAATGAGTAGCATGGAAACATATTCACTGTTGAGGTCAAGAGCTTACTGAAGCATGTTGCATTTTTTGTGCTTCCATATCTTGTTGTAAGGACAAATTGACCCAAAAAAAGGAAAGAAAAGAAAAAACATTTATCAGAATGTAACAGAAATGAAGATTCATCCAATAAAAAGTGAATGGGGTCCTCTGATAGGATTTGAATGACAGAAAGAACATATTGTTTTAGTATACAATACGATGATGATGACTAGCATAGCCCTTGATTTTAACCTTACAAGAGAATTGAACCATCAGCTTTGTACATCTGAATAACTTGGGACAGAATAAAAAATCCAGGCCCTACAATTTGCACATCAGGAAATGTGCCTGGAGAACTTGACATCACTAACATGTACATGAAATAAGATGCAGCATAACCACAACGACTTGCTTACCTTCTTTGTGGTGGATATGAGCTGGAGCAGAAGCACTATCTTCAGAAGCAACTCTTCTATCCACTAAAAGCTGCAAAAACTTGTGTTAGTCAGATTATCAAAAAAGCAGATAAAACATGAGATGATAGTACTAATATTCTATTCCTGCTCAAGCAACTTGTCACATGGCCAGAGACAAATTCAAGAAAGCAAGTCACACCAAAGGTTCACAAGTGACAAAAAACATATTCAAAAGGTAGTAGTAGTCATGACGAGAGTTACTGGGAGAGTTACCAATTATTTTCACAACGATTATGGATAGAGTATGATGATCACAAAAATAATTATACAACTTCAAAGTTATTTAAAACAATAACTGCCACGAAAGTTAAAGGCATAGGCCACCTAATAATTACAAACACAGGTGCACACATGCAGAGAGAGAGAGTACCTCCAGACCCACACAGACAGGAAGTTCTGTTTTTGCCACTTGCTTATCAGTTGAGAGGTGTTTATTGACATAAACAGAGTAACCAGCACAACCATAATAAAAATCTATAAGAGTCCGCCCATCTTTTGAAGCTTCAACCTCAGATTGCCCAACATAATTAGGAACTGACCATAAAACCAAGATATCAGCACATATCAAAAGACCTTGATATTCAACAGCAACAACATGCATATATAACTACTGGAATTGTCAAACATCTTGGAACTCAACCATGCAAAAAGTCAAAGTGATGTCTTTTCAACACAATTAGCAATGGCAGAGTAAGGAATTCCTTCCATATAAAATTACTCTAGGAGACAATTAGATCTCCTGACTCTCAGTATGTCATGGTGAACAACTCATACCGTCACTACCATCTACACTAGAAATAAAACAATGCACGATATTCCATGCATTAAGCATATAATCTCTTGCATAATCTGACCTCCATCATATTCATTACATGCCTTAATACAACTGAATTAGTTTTTATACTCAACTAATCAATAACAGAAGTTACATTGATAATCCAAACTTTATAAGAGTGATAAGGGGACCAAACCAGTCATTAAAGTATGGAAAAGATCATGCATTGCTTTAGTGTGTGTTTGGCATTGCAATAGATTTTACGGTTGTGGTTTGAAAAACGTAGGTTCAAGAAAATCTTGGTTGGGTAAAAGTATGTGTTTGGTTAAAACTGCGAATGAAATTATTGTTGAATAAAAAGCAATTAAAAGGTGTTTGGTTAAAACTACTGTTGAAAGTATTGTTAATAATAAATTGACTAAAAATGACATGTAGTTTCGTAGTTTTGAATTATATTATTGAGCATTGGATTATTAATACATCAAATACAACAATGCAACATTAAGGTCCTACTTTTATTGTTCCATTAAATTAGCTGCAATCTCAACATGAACATAATCCATTCGAAAAGGCCTTTAGTATCCATGGCTTGGCAAGCATGTAACGACATCGGTTAAAAAATCTTCTCCTCTTGAGCTAACATTCAGGTCATTAGAGACTTGAAAGTTGGTTGGTTGTGTTTGTCCAAAATAAAAGAAACGAATAACACTGATATGCTTAGGGTATTTTTGTTAGTACCAGAAAAAAATAATCCAAGAGTTACTTAGAATTTTGAAAAAAGATACTATCCAAAGATTGCAATTCAAGAAGTTTGTTTAACTATGAAACTTGACAAACATCTTCATTCATGTATACTGGCATGCTTTCCTAGCTATACTTCTTACTACTTTTCTAGCATCCATCAATTTCTCTTTAATTACCTCCCATTTTCTGTTTTCAACAAAGCATGAAACAGGCAATCTCAAAACAGAGTAGCCCCAAAACAAAATCACATCCTCTAAAGTAATAGTAGCTTCTTCCCATGGAAAAACAAATGTATTGGTGTTAGATCACCATTTTTTCTGATAAAACAATAATTCACTTGAGCCAATAATAGCATTGAAGGTTTGAACTTTAAAAATATTCAACCAAGCAAAGTTCAATAAGGTAGAATGCTAAATGCTCAAGCTGGCAACAAAAGTGAATATTAGATTAATAGATTTAAATTTCTATTGACAATAGTACATACAAGAATGCATGAATTTATCACTTAAGAATCTAAGATCATCTGTTGTTGACTATCCATTATCCAACCTTACTATGACTGGACAACCTGGAAAATGATAGTCAATAGATACAAGCAACATAAAGAAAATTATATTAACAACTAGTGGGTTGCCAGTAGAAGAAGTGAACAAGGAATCGGAACGAGATCAATAAGGTAAAAGTCAAACCACCATTCAAGTGCCTAGTTTCATCAGCTCCGGGTCCCAAAACAAACTAAGAAAGGAACTTACAGTGGAAGAACATCAATCAAGTAAGAAGAGATTTGACTTTTATCTTTCTTGTTGTGTTTATTATTTCTCTTCATATGATTTGAGAAGAGCTAAAGGGTGCTTGAGCGAAAACTTTAGCAAAAGGATAGTGAGGGTTGTTTTGGGTATGTGTATTGTCAATGGTCCTCTCTCTCTCTTTGTCGACAAGGTCTCGCTGTATTTTCAACAGTTCTCTCTCTGTTTTGGAAAAATAAACTTGACAAGAGAAACTAGTAAATGAGGTCGGACCTCAGTAAAAGCAAGTTAAAGTTGCTTCACAATAACTGGGGCAGACCTCAGTTATTGGTGGGACCCACTAGTTAAACCACAACTTCTTATAATTAACCAAACACTATGTTTTTGTGGTTTAGAGGAAAAGCAAACACTAACTCACTCTCAAACAGGCTGACGTCAAACAAAAATGACAAACATACCTAGCTTACTTTTCAAAATAGTTAGCAAAGGCAGTGTAGGAATTTCTGCCAATAATAGATGTCTTTAGAATCATCAGCATCGAGTTGTTTTCTCTAATCTCCCAAAAACAATTAGCTCTCCCAGCTCTCAGAATATCATAATGAGAAGGTAAAATAAAACAGTACAAATAGATCAATGCAGCTCAATCGAAGCATTAAGCATAGAGACCACATTTCGTTCACTTTGGATTGGGACTGGAATGGGAATCACTCAGCAACTTTGTTTAGTCCAACCAATAATGATTCAGATAATAACAAAACGTACTTCTATCTGGAACAGAATCGGGAAGAATCCTATTTCCCATTTCATTCCCAATTCCTTAGTGGAAAAAAATGAGCCATAATCAGTGAAAACCAGTAAATAAGCTCAGCAAGGATATCCTTTCCTACACCCTTTATCAGTTGCTCCAACACCAAGAAGATTGATTCCCAATGTCTGCATTTCGGAACACTGAACTGAATGTCAGCCATAATGTCTCAAATTAATTGGATTACAATCTTATTAGTGACTTGCCTTGCTACAACCAAATCAAATTTTACACTCAGATGATCAAGAAAAAGTGCATTGCTACTCCTAACCCTTATTCATTCAAGTAATAAAAATCATATATCTTTAAAAAAAATCTATAATATAAGCATTTTCTTGTTCAACTTTATGCCATAATCAAGAGTTTCGATCACCTAATTTCTTCAAACACAAGGAGAGACTGACACCCATCAAATTTTGAAACCAATCACACTTCTCTAAACACCACGAAATAAAATAAAAACCCAAATTTGATTCCTATAAGCCTTCCAAAAAAAACCCACCTTCCCTTTTCTCTCATTCTTTTCAAGAACCCAAAAAAAAAAATATTCCACACCTAACCTTCCCTTTCCCTCAATAATTCACAGATTCAATAAAAAGAAAACATTGAAACTCCAACAAGTCGACAAAACATAAAACAAACTTAAATAAAGAATGGTAACTGTAAATGAAAATACTAACTTTGAGGGAGAGAACGAGGGATTCCAATACAGCGAGGATTGATGCCGTTTGATTTGAGTGTTGAAGAGTAATAAAGATACCCTTTGCATGATTTCCCTTTCAAATTAGAACCTCCTCCTCCTTCGTTTTGGATTTGTTTTCGTTTCTCAGTTTGCTTTTTCTCTTCTTCTCCCCCTTCTCGTTTACTACTTTCCATAACGATGCCGATGCCGATGCCGATGCCGATGCCGATCTCTCTTCTCGGTGTTGTTCTTTTGTCTGTTCTCTCTCTTATTTGTTCGGCCAAATTGTAAAAACTCTCAAACAAATACCCTTAAATAACAAATCTTTGGTTTTCCACCCTAAACATCATGATTGTTTCAATGTGCTCTTTTTCTACCCTGAATAATATGATTCTTTTCAATTTGCTCCTCCATTGGAATTACGTTGAGAAATTGAAGGAAAAAACCCATTTATATCATCTCTGTTATTTGTCCCATTATCTGTATAAGCACGTTTTCCCATTACCTGCATGGCAAGGAGCATTCTCGAACCCACTTGTCCTAATTAAAGGTTGGTTAATTAGAAAATATTTTACAAAACAAATAATTCATCTTCAAATTATTTCGAGAGTGCATCCCTTGTATTAATTGGATTGATACATGTAAGAAAATTTAACATTTTTTCTTAAAATTATCCATAAGAGTTAAATCTATAAAATTAAGAAGAAAGCATACCTCCTCAATCACCAAACCAACCCAACATAATGGCCTTTGGAATCTTTGACTTTTTTGTGTTTTTCGGTCAAAATGAAAAGAAAAAAAAACATTAATTTTTTCCAAATATTAATTAAGTCTCGATGGAGTTTTTTAAACTATAGTACTATTTATAATAATAGTCCTTGTATTTTGTATTAATATGCCTTTATGTATAGCTACGAATTACTAAGATTATCATAACTCCTTTTCCTTTTTATTTCTTTTACAAAATTCCACAAGAAAATACTCCATATTTAAAATAGGAATTTTCTTGACAAAGTCTGCATCCATTCAATCAGAGTGTAATATATAATTTACTGTTTTTACTTTTATGTTTTTTTTTTTATGGTGAAGAGTTATATCTCACAACAAACACAAAAACAAAAGCAAAAATAAACATTTTATATACCTAATATTTTTATTTTTTTTAAGTTACATTTGAAATAATTATACTATATGTCATAATAAACAATGATCGTTTTCTTAACATTAATTCCTCCGGTCCGGTGGAAAAGTCACTCTCTCCGTTCACGAGGACGATCGAGGGCT